>NW_020525228.1:0-29479 GCF_003368295.1 Carassius auratus | reverse complement strand
GGCCAGCCCTGAAGGGCTGTAGCCAGAGCAACGAGCGGACGAAGCAAAACGGCCAAAACGGAACTTCCATCGGATCGACGTGACCCACCCCGATTCGATCCCACGACCTCTCGGGTTCGGGACGAGTGCTTTAGCTAAGTGGCGCCACATTAGTTGACACACAGTTTGCATGGCACAGAAAGAGGTTAAGGTGTGAGAATAACTCTCAAAAGCCCGAAGCAGCATTTTAGCCAGATTAGCATGCTACGCTAAAAAATGCTAACGTTGCTCAAAGTTAACCAGATAGCTCAGGAACCCATTAGAGTCAATAGAAACGTGTTAGCATTTTAGCTAATTAGCATGCTAAGCTAACTAGCATAAATCAACAAGCACAGGCACGGTCAACTTCAGAGCTGTACACGTCGGGAACGGAGTGAATATCAAAAATCTGTTCAGTCATTTCTGTCAGGCCCGGTCTGAAGTTCATCTGATAAAATTTTGAACAAAATTGAACAAGATTTCAGGGAGGAGTAGCGAAAAAAACTGTATTTCATTCCATTCAATATGGCGGACAGACGCATATTGGAAAATGGCAAATGAGACATCATCAGATTCGGCATAAACCCACGGAATAAAATGACATAAAAATACAAAAATCGATCAACATTTACAGTAGTTTATAAGGGGTTTTGCAAGAATCGTTATATCTCTTGAACACTAGGTGGCGCTGTCTTCTAACTTCCGGGGTACCTCAGGCACATGTTGTTGATGATGCCTATCGATTTTTGTGAAGATATGTACAATAGATCAAAAGATATAGGCAATTTATGACAAATTCAAAATGGCGGACGGGTGGTCCTGGTGGTCTTGACAAAATTGACATCCACAGATCCGGAATGATCTAAAGAATCCATAGACATCAAGATAATAATTTTCTGATGAATTGTTCAGAAGTTATAAGCAAAAAAGTGCATTTTTGGTATCTCAACACCCATAGGTGGCGCTGTTCCCAAATTTGGCGTGGACCCCCAGATCATGGTGTAGATGAAGTGTACCAAGTTTGGTATCGATTGATCAAAGTTTGGCCGAGATACAGCATCTCAACCGATTTTAGGTCAGCCTCATTAAGTTCACAATTGAATAACTTTTTGAACAAAGACGAAATCAAAAATTCTGTTCAGTCATTTCTGTGCGGCTCAGTCCAAAGAACATCTGAGCCAAATTTCAGAAGAATTGGACCAATTTTGAAGGAGGAGTAGTGTTTAGACTGAATACTGTACTTTTCAAAATGGCCGCTACTGTAATGGGCGGAGTCTTAATGTAAGGTATGGAATGGAATCTCCATGAAGAGACAAATCAGATGTACTAAGTTTTATTTTCATAGAATTAGTGGTTCAAGAGTTATTAACGTTTGAATGTTGAATTTTTGAACTGGTGGTGGCGCTGTAGAGTTGGTCCTAGAGACCCCAAAGTTGGTCAGATCACTAATAATGGTGCATCTCTACAAGTGTGCCAAATTTCATCATTTTCCCATGTTCCCTTCATAGGGCTGCCATAGACCCCATTTGCCGAAGAAGAAGAAGAAGAAGAATATTAAAGCTGCAAGCAGCCTTTCTGGGGCCAAGCCCTTATTGCTCTTTGGCTTTTAAGGGTTTTTCAAGCAACTTTTTCAGCACTTTTACAGAACAGATAGATTCAGAATTACAGATAAGGTGAAATCAGAAGGTCTGATGAGAACGAACGCAGAATGAAGTTACAAAAACACACTTATTTTTGATCCCATTTTAAGAAACTTTAGTACAGCTCTTAACCCATGTAATAAAGGAATTGAAATGACAACTTTATACCCAATTTTAAACTTTTCCCATACAGGTTTCGAACCCACAACCTCACAGGTTCAGAACCAACGCCTTAGCTAAGTGCGCCACATTAGTTGACACACAATTTACATGGCACAGAAGAGAGGTTAAGGTGTGAGAATGATCTCTCACAAGCCCGAAATAGCATTTTAGCCAGATTAGCATGCTACGCTAAAAAATGCTAACATTGTCAAAGTTAACCAGATTGCTCAAGAACCCATTAGAGTGAATAGAAAAGTGTTAGCATTTTAGCTAATTAGCATGCTAAGCTAATTAGCATAAATCAACAAACACAGGCACGGTCAACTTCGGAGCCGTACATCTCTGGAACGGGAACGAATATCAAAAATCTGTTCAGTCATTTCTGTCAGGCCCGGTTCTGAAGTTCATCTGATAAAACTTTTAACAAAATTGAACAAGATTTCAGGGAGGAGTTGCGAAAAAACTGTATTTCATTCCATTCAATATGGCGGACAGACGCCATGTTGGAAAATGACAATTGAGACATCCTCAGAATCGGCATAACCAAAGGAATAAAATGACATAAAAATAACAAAAATTGATCAACATTTACAGTAGTTATAAGGGGTTTTGCAAGAATCGTTATATCTCTGAACACTAGGTGGCGCTGTCTTCCAACTTCCGGGGTACTTCCAGCACATGGTGTT
This sequence comes from Carassius auratus, assembly GCF_003368295.1. NCBI lineage: Eukaryota > Metazoa > Chordata > Actinopteri > Cypriniformes > Cyprinidae > Carassius > Carassius auratus. The sequence goes on along the minus strand of NW_020525228.1, from coordinate 26,973 downwards.
GATGATGCCTATCAATTGTTGTGAAGATTTGTACAGTAGTTCAAAAGTTATAGCAATTTTTGACAAATTTCAAAATGGCGGACGGGTGGTCCAGGTGGTCTTGACAAAATTGACATCCACAGATTCGAAATGATCTACAGAAACCATAGACATCAAGATCATAATTTTCTGATGAATTGTTCAGAAGTTATAAGCCAAAAAGTGCATTTTTGGTATCTCAACACCCATAGGTGGCGCTGTTCCCAAATTTGGCATGGACCCCCAGATTATGGTGTAGATGAAGTGTACCAAGTTTGGTTTCGATTGATCAAAGTTTGGCTGAGATACAGCATCTCAACCGATTTGAGGTCAACCTCAGTAAGTTCACAGCATCATAACTTTTTTTTCACTAGTGTTCCAAAAATTCTGTTAAGTCAATTCTGTGCAGCTCAGTCCAAAGATTTTATGTGCCAAATTTCAGAAGAATTGGACCAATTTTGAAGGAGGAGTATTGTTTAGACTGATTACTGTACTTTTCAAAATGGCTGCTACTGTAATGGGCGGAGTCTTAATGTAAGGTGTGGAATGGAATCTCCATAAAGAGACAAAATAGATGTACTAAGTTTTATTTTAATAGAATTAGTGGTTCAACAGTTATTAACGTTTGAATGTTGAATTTTTGGACTGCTGGTGGCGCTATAGAGTTTGGCCTAGAGACCCCAAAGTTGGTCAGATCACTTATAATGACCAGTTATACAAGTGTGCCAAATTTCATCATTTTCCCATGTTTCCTTCATAGGGCTGCCATAGACTCCCATTAGACGAGAAGAAGAAGAAGAAGAAGAAGAAGAATAATAATAATAATAATAATAATAAAACATACAGATACAATAGGGGCTACAGCCCTCTGGGCTTGGCCCCTAAATATAGCTGCAAGCAGCGATACCGGGGCCAAGCCCTGAAGGGCTGTAGCCAGAGCAACGAGCGGGACGAAGCAAAACGGCCGAAACGCAACGTACGTCAGGACAACAGATCGGTTCAAAGTAGAGAAGTTTGAAATTGAACAGAACTTTAGATGAGAAAGACCCAAAAACATTTTTGATTCAATGCGAAACACACTCAGGAAATGCAAAGGCTTGGACAGAAGCAACATTAACTGCCCTTGATCCGAACCCATGAACTCAGAAACAACATTAACTGTCCTGGATTCGAACCCATGACCTCAGAATCTCTGAACCAGCAGTCTTAACATACTGCACCACTGAGTCTTTACACATCCAGTGAGCTGCAGAAGAAAGGTTAAGGTGTGAGGATGAGGTCACTAAAGAAATTTGCCTAGCATTTTAAGGTAGTTTAGTCAATCCTGGCAAAACTTACATCCATAGATTCGGCATGACCCGAGGAATAGAAAGACACCAAGATCATGATTTTCCAACTAATTGTTCAAAAGCTATAAGCAGAAATGTGAATTTTTGGTATCTCACGACCCATAGGTGGCGCTGTTTCCAACTTTGGGATATATTCTCAGTTCATAGTGTTGATGAAGTGTAGCGAGTTTTGTGGCGATTGATCAAAGTACGGCCGAGATATAGCCTCTCATTCAATTTCGATTCAACACTATTAACTTCAGAGCATCATAACTCTTTTTTTGACCAGTAGGTCGAAAAATTCTGTTCAGTCATTTCGTGCGGCTCGGTCCAAAGATCGTCTGAGGAAATTTTGAGAAGAATTGGGCCACATTTGAAGGAGGAGTAGCGAATAAACAGAATACTGTACTTTTCATTAATGCGGGTTACTGTAATGGCAGGAATTTTAATGTAAACTATTCAATGTGATCAGCGTGAAGAGAGGAATCAGGTGTACTAAGTTTTATCTTGATAGAAGAAGTTGTTCAAAAGTTATAAGGAAAAATGTGCATTTATGCTATCTCATGACCCATAGATGGCGCTGTGCCCGAATTCGGCATGAACCCTCAGATCATGGTGTTGATGAAGTGTATCAAGTTTAGTTTCGATTGATCAATGTTTGGCCGAGATACAGCCTCTTAACCGATTTTGGGTCGACCTCGTTATGTTCACAATTGAATAACTTTTGAACAAAGACGAATATCAAAAATCTGTTCAGTCATTTCTGTGCGGCTCGGTCCGAAGATCGTCTGTGGCAAATTTCAGAAAAATCAAACCACTTTTGAAGGAGGAGTAGCGTTTAAACGGAAACACTTAATTAGCTTAATAGCAATTACTGTAATGGGTGGAAACTTAATGTAAGGTATAGAGTGTAATCTCCATGAAGAGAGTAATCATGTGTACTAAGTTTTATCTGTCTAGACCAAAGGGTTCAGGAGTTATTAAAGTTTCAAAAACTGAATTTTTGAACTGGTGGTGGCGCTGTAGAGTTGGTCTTAGAGACCCCAAAGTTGGTCAGATCACTATTGGTGACCATCTCTAGAAGTGTGCCAAATTTCATCATTTTCCCATGTTCCCTTCATAGGGCTAGCATAGTGATCGATTGTTTTTGCTCGAAAATTCTACCAAAAACAATCGCTAATATAGCTGCAAGCAGCGATACCGGGGCCAAGCCCTGAAGGGCTGTAGCCAGAGCAACGAGCGGGACGAAGCAAAACGGCCAAAACGGAACTTCCATCGGATCGACGTTACCCACCCCGGATTCGATCCCACGACCTCTCGGGTTTGGGACGAGTGCCTTAGCTAAGTGCGCCACATTAGTTGACACACATGTTTGCATGGCACAGAAGAGAGGTTAAGGTGTGAGAATTAACTCTCAAAAGCCCGAAGCAGCATTTTAGCCAGATTAGCATGCTACGCTAAAAAATGCTAACGTTGCTCAAAGTTAACCAGATAGCTCAGGAGACCCATTAGAGTCAATAGAAACGTGTTAGCATTTTAGCTAATTAGCATGCTAAGCTAATTAGCATAAATCAACAAGCACAGGCACGGTCAACTTCAGAGCTGTACACGTCGGGAACGGGAGTGAATATCAAAAATCTGTTCAGTCATTTCTGTCAGGCCCGGTCTGAAGTTCATCTGATAAAATTTTGGACAAAATTGAACAAGATTTCAGGGAGGAGTAGCGAAAAAACTGTATTTAATTCCATTCAATATGGCGGACAGACGCCATATTGGAAAATGGCAAATGAGACATCATCAGATTCGGCATAACCCACGGAATCAAATGACATAAAAATATCAAAAATCGATCAACATTTACAGTAGTTATAAGGGGTTTTGCAAGAATCGTTATATCTCTTGAACACTAGGTGGCGCTGTCTTCCAACTTCCGGGGTACCTCCAGGCATATGGTGTTGATGATGCCTATCGATTTTTGTGAAGATATGTACAGTAGATCAAAAGATATAGCAATTTATGACAAAATTCAAAATGGCGGACGGGTGGTCCTGGTGGTCTTGACAAAATTGACATCCACAGATTCGGAATGATCTAAAGAATCCATAGACATCAAGAAAATAATTTTCTGATGAATTGTTCAGAAGTTATAAGCAAAAAAGTGCATTTTTGGTATCTCAACACCCATAGGTGGCGCTGTTCCCAAATTTGGCGTGGACCCCCAGATCATGGTGTAGATGAAGTGTACCAAGTTTGGTATCGATTGATCAAAGTTTGGCCGAGATACAGCATCTCAACCGATTTAGGTCAGCCTCATTAAGTTCACAATTGAATAACTTTTTGAACAAAGACGAAAATCAAAAATCTGTTCAGTCATTTCTGTGCGGCTCAGTCCAAAGAACATCTGAGCCAAATTTCAGAAGAATTGGACCAATTTTGAAGGAGGAGTAGTGTTTAGACTGAATACTGTACTTTTCAAAATGGCCGCTACTGTAATGGGCGGAGTCTTAATGTAAGGTATGGAATGGAATCTCCATGAAGAGACAAAACAGATGTACTAAGTTTTATTTTCATAGAATTAGTGGTTCAAGAGTTATTAACGTTTGAATGTTGAATTTTTGAAACTGGTGGTGGCGCTGTAGAGTTGGTCCTAGAGACCCCAAAGTTGGTCAGATCACTAATAATGGTCATCTCTACAAGTGTGCCAAATTTCATCATTTTCCCATGTTCCCTTCATAGGGCTGCCATAGACTCCCATTGGACGAGAGAAGAAGAAGAAGAAGAAGAATAATAATAATAATAAAACATACAGATACAATAGGGGCTACAGCCCTCTGGGCTTGGCCCCTAAATATAGCTGCAAGCAGCGATACCGGGGCCAAGCCCTGAAGGGCTGTAGCCAGAGCAACGAGCGGGACGAAGCAAAACGGCCAAAACGGAACTTCCATCGGATCGACGTTACCCACCCCGGATTCGATCCCACGACCTCTCGGGTTTGGGACGAGTGCCTTAGCTAAGTGCGCCACATTAGTTGACACACAGTTTGCATGGCACAGAAGAGAGGTTAAGGTGTGAGAATTAACTCTCAAAAGCCCGAAGCAGCATTTTAGCCAGATTAGCATGCTACGCTAAAAAATGCTAACGTTGCTCAAAGTTAACCAGATAGCTCAGGAGACCCATTAGAGTCAATAGAAACGTGTTAGCATTTTAGCTAATTAGCATGCTAAGCTAACTAGCATAAATCAACAAGCACAGGCACGGTCAACTTCAGAGCTGTACACGTCGGGAACGGGAGTGAATATCAAAAATCTGTTCAGTCATTTCTGTCAGGCCCGGTCTGAAGTTCATCTGATAAAATTTTGAACAAAATTGAACAAGATTTCAGGGAGGAGTAGCGAAAAAACTGTATTTCATTCCATTCAATATGGCGGACAGACGCCATATTGGAAAATGACAAATTGAGACATCATCAGATTCGGCATAACCCAAGGAATCAAATGACATAAAAATATCAAAAATCGATCAACATTTACAGTAGTTATAAGGGGTTTTGCAAGAATCGTTATATCTCTTGAACACTAGGTGGCGCTGTCTTCTAACTTCCGGGGTACCTCCGGCACATGTTGTTGATGATGCCTATCGATTTTTGTGAAGATATGTACAGTAGATCAAAAGATATAGCAATTTATGACAAAATTCAAAATGGCGGACGGGTGGTCCAGGTGGTCTTGACAAAATTGACATCCACAGATTCGGAATGATCTAAAGAATCCATAGACATCAAGATAATAATTTTCTGATGAATTGTTCAGAAGTTATAAGCAAAAAAGTGCATTTTTGGTATCTCAACACCCATAGGTGGCGCTGTTCCCAAATTTGGCGTGGACCCCCAGATCATGGTGTAGATGAAGTGTACCAAGTTTGGTATCGATTGATCAAAGTTTGGCCGAGATACAGCATCTCAACCGATTTTAGGTCAGCCTCATTAAGTTCACAATTGAATAACTTTTGAACAAAGACGAAATCAAAAATCTGTTCAGTCATTTCTGTGCGGCTCAGTCCAAAGAACATCTGAGCCAAATTTCAGAAGAATTGGACCAATTTTGAAGGAGGAGTAGTGTTTAGACTGAATACTGTACTTTTCAAAATGGCCGCTACTGTAATGGGTGGAGTCTTAATGTAAGGTATGGAATGGAATCTCCATGAAGAGACAAAATAGATGTACTAAGTTTTATTTTCATAGAATAAGTGGTTCAAGAGTTATTAACGTTTGAATGTTGAATTTTTGAACTGGTGGTGGCGCTGTAGAGTTGGTCCTAGAGACCCCAAAGTTGGTCAGATCACTAATAATGGTCATCTCTACAAGTGTGCCAAATTTCATCATTTTCCCATGTTCCCTTCATAGGGCTGCCATAGACTCCCATTGGACGAAGAAGAAGAAGAAGAATAATAATAATAATAATAATAATAAAACGTACAGATACAATAGGGGCTACAGCCCTCTGGGCTTGGCCCCTAAATATAGCTGCAAGCAGCGATACCGGGGCCAAGCCCTGAAGGGCTGTAGCCAGAGCAACGAGCGGGACGAAGCAAAACGGCCAAAACGGAACTTCCATCGGATCGACGTTACCCACCCCGGATTCGATCCCACGACCTCTCGGGTTTGGGACGAGTGCCTTAGCTAAGTGCGCCACATTAGTTGACACACTGTTTGCATGGCACAGAAGAGAGGTTAAGGTGTGAGAATTAACTCTCAAAAGCCCGAAGCAGCATTTTAGCCAGATTAGCATGCTACGCTAAAAAATGCTAACGTTGCTCAAAGTTAACCAGATAGCTCAGGAGACCCATTAGAGTCAATAGAAACGTGTTAGCATTTTAGCTAATTAGCATGCTAAGCTAATTAGCATAAATCAACCAGCACAGGCACGGTCAACTTCAGAGCTGTACACGTCGGGAACGGGAGTGAATATCAAAAATCTGTTCAGTCATTTCTGTCAGGCCCGGTCTGAAGTTCATCTGATAAAATTTTGAACAAAATTGAACAAGATTTCAGGGAGGAGTAGCGAAAAAACTGTATTTCATTCCATTCAATATGGCGGACAGACGCCATATTGGAAAATGACAAATGAGACATCATCAGATTCGGCATAACCAAAGGAATAAAATGACATAAAAATATCAAAAATCGATCAACATTTACAGTAGTTATAAGGGGTTTTGCAAGAATCGTTATATCTCTTGAACACTAGGTGGCGCTGTCTTCTAACTTCCGGGGTACCTCAGGCACATGTTGTTGATGATGCCTATCGATTTTTGTGAAGATATGTACAGTAGATCAAAAGATATAGCAATTTATGACAAAATTCAAAATGGCGGACGGGTGGTCCTGGTGGTCTCGACAAAATTGACATCCACAGATCCGGAATGATCTAAAGAATCCATAGACATCAAGAAAATAATTTTCTGATGAATTGTTCAGAAGTTATAAGCAAAAAAGTGCATTTTTGGTATCTCAACACCCATAGGTGGCGCTGTTCCCAAATTTGGCGTGGACCCCCAGATCATGGTGTAGATGAAGTGTACCAAGTTTGGTATCGATTGATCAAAGTTTGGCCGAGATACAGCATCTCAACCGATTTTAGGTCAGCCTCATTAAGTTCACAATTGAATAACTTTTGAACAAAGACGAAAATCAAAAATCTGTTCAGTCATTTCTGTGCGGCTCAGTCCAAAGAACATCTGAGCCAAATTTCAGAAGAATTGGACCAATTTTGAAGGAGGAGTAGTGTTTAGACTGAATACTGTACTTTTCAAAATGGCCGCTACTGTAATGGGCGGAGTCTTAATGTAAGGTATGGAATGGAATCTCCATGAAGAGACAAAATAGATGTACTAAGTTTTATTTTCATAGAATTAGTGGTTCAAGAGTTATTAACGTTTGAATGTTGAATTTTTGAACTGGTGGTGGCGCTGTAGAGTTGGTCCTAGAGACCCCAAAGTTGGTCAGATCACTAATAATGGTCATCTCTACAAGTGTGCCAAATTTCATCATTTTCCCATGTTCCCTTCATAGGGCTGCCATAGACCCCCATTGGCAAGAAGAAGAAGAAGAAGAATAATAATAATAATAATAAAAACGTACAGATACAATAGGGGCTACAGCCCTCTGGGCTTGGCCCCTAAATATAGCTGCAAGCAGCGATACCCGGGGCCAAGCCCTGAAGGGCTGTAGCCAGAGCAACGAGCGGGACGAAGCAAAACGGCCAAAACGGAACTTCCATCGGATCGACGTTACCCACCCCGGATTCGATCCCACGACCTCTCGGGTTTGGGACGAGTGCCTTAGCTAAGTGCGCCACATTAGTTGACACACAGTTTGCATGGCACAGAAGAGAGGTTAAGGTGTGAGAATTAACTCTCAAAAGCCCGAAGCAGCATTTTAGCCAGATTAGCATGCTACGCTAAAAAATGCTAACGTTGCTCAAAGTTAACCAGATAGCTCAGGAGACCCATTAGAGTCAATAGAAACGTGTTAGCATTTTAGCTAATTAGCATGCTAAGCTAATTAGCATAAATCAACCAAGCACAGGCACGGTCAACTTCAGAGCTGTACACGTCGGGAACGGGAGTGAATATCAAAAATCTGTTCAGTCATTTCTGTCAGGCCCGGTCTGAAGTTCATCTGATAAAATTTTGGACAAAATTGAACAAGATTTCAGGGAGGAGTAGCGAAAAAACTGTATTTCATTCCATTCAATATGGCGGACAGACGCCATATTGGAAAATGAAAATGAGACATCATCAGATTCGGCATAACCAAGGAATAAAATGACATAAAAATAACAAAAATCGATCAACATTTACAGTAGTTATAAGGGGTTTTGCAAGAATCGTTATATCTCTTGAACACTAGGTGGCGCTGTCTTCTAACTTCCGGGGTACCTCCGGCACATGGTGTTGATGATGCCTATCGATTTTTGTGAAGATATGTACAGTAGATCAAAAGATATAGCAATTTATGACAAATTCAAAATGGCGGACGGGTGGTCCTGGTGGTCTTGACAAAATTGACATCCACAGATTCGGAATGATCTAAAGAATCCATAGACATCAAGATAATAATTTTCTGATGAATTGTTCAGAAGTTATAAGCAAAAAAGTGCATTTTTGGTATCTCAACACCCATAGGTGGCGCTGTTCCCAAATTTGGCATGGACCCCCAGATCATGGTGTAGATGAAGTGTACCAAGTTTGGTATCGATTGATCAAAGTTTGGCCGAGATACAGCATCTCAACCGATTTTAGGTCAGCCTCAGTAAGTTCACAGCATCATAACTTTTTTTTCAACTAGCGATTCAAAAATTCTGTTCAGTCATTTCTGTGCGGCTCAGTCCAAAGAACATCTGAGCCAAATTTCAGAAGAATTGGACCAATTTTGAAGGAGGAGTAGTGTTTAGACTGAATACTGTACTTTTCAAAATGGCCGCTACTGTAATGGGCGGAGTCTTAATGTAAGGTGTGGAATGGAATCTCCATGAAGAGACAAAATAGATGTACTAAGTTTTATTTTCATAGAATTAGTGGTTCAAGAGTTATTAACGTTTGAATGTTGAATTTTTGAACTGGTGGTGGCGCTGTAGAGTTGGTCCTAGAGACCCCAAGTTGGTCAGATCACTAATAATGTCATCTCTACAAGTGTGGCCAAATTTTCATCATTTCCCATGTTCCTTCATAGGGCTGGCCATAGACCCCCATTGGCCAGAAGAAGAAGAAGAAAGATAATAATAATAATAATATAAAAACATACAGATACAATAGGGGCTACAGCCCTCTGGCTTGGCCCCTAAATATAGCTGCAAGCAGCGATACCGGGGGCCAAGCCCTGAAGGGCTGTAAGCCAGAGCAACGAGCGGGACGAAGCAAAACGGCCAAAACGGAACTTCCATCGGATCGACGTTACCCACCCGGATTCGATCCCACGACCTCTCGGTTTGGCGACGAGTGCCTTAGCTGAAGTGCGCCACATTAGTTGACACACATGTTTGCATGGCACAGAAGACAGGTTAAGGTGTGAGAATTAACTCTCAAAAGCCCGAAGCAGCATTTTAGCCAGATTAGCATGCTACGCTAAAAAATGCTAACGTTGCTCAAAGTTAACCAGATAGCTCAGGAGACCCATTAGAGTCAATAGAAACGTGTTAGCATTTTAGCTAATTAGCATGCTAAGCTAATTAGCATAAATCAACAAGCACAGGCACGGTCAACTTCAGAGCTGTACACGTCGGGAACGGGAGTGAATATCAAAAATCTGTTCAGTCATTTCTGTCAGGCCCGGTCTGAAGTTCATCTGATAAAATTTTGAACAAAATTGAACAAGATTTCAGGGAGGAGTAGCGAAAAAACTGTATTTCATTCCATTCAATATGGCGGACAGACGCCATATTGGAAAATGGCAAATGAGACATCATCAGATTCGGCATAACCCACGGAATAAAATGACATAAAAATAACAAAAATCGATCAACATTTACAGTAGTTATAAGGGGTTTTGCAAGAATCGTTATATCTCTTGAACACTAGGTGGCGCTGTCTTCTAACTTCCGGGGTACCTCAGGCACATGTTGTTGATGATGCCTATCGATTTTTGTGAAGATATGTACAGTAGATCAAAAGATATAGCAATTTTTGACAAAATTCAAAATGGCGGACGGGTGGTCCAGGTGGTCTTGACAAAATTGACATCCACAGATCCGGAATGATCTAAAGAATCCATAGACATCAAGATAATAATTTTCTGATGAATTGTTCAGAAGTTATAAGCAAAAAAGTGCATTTTTGGTATCTCAACACCCATAGGTGGCGCTGTTCCCAAATTTGGCGTGGACCCCCAGATCATGGTGTAGATGAAGTGTACCAAGTTTGGTATCGATTGATCAAAGTTTGGCCGAGATACAGCATCTCAACCGATTTGAGGTCAACCTCAGTAAGTTCACAGCATCATAACTTTTTTTTCACTAGTGTTCAAAAAATTCTGTTCAGTCATTTCTGTGCGGCTCAGTCCAAAGAACATCTGAGCCAAATTTCAGAAGAATTGGACCAATTTTGAAGGAGGAGTAGTGTTTAGACTGATACTGTACTTTTCAAAATGGCCGCCTACTGTAATGGGTGGAGTCTTAATGTAAGGTATGGAATGGAATGTCCATGAAGAGACAAAATAGATGTACTAAGTTTGATTTTCATAGAATAAGTGGTTTCAAGAGTTATTAATGTTTGAATGTTGAATTTTTTGAACTGGTGGTGGCGCTGTAGAGTTGGTCCTAGAGACCCCAAAGTTGGTCAGATCACTAATAATGACCATCACTACAAGGTGTGCCAATTTCATCATTTTCCCATGTTTCCCTTCATAGGGCTGCCATAGACCCCATTGGCCAAGAAGAAGAAGAAGAAGAAAATAATTAAAGCTGCAAGCAGCCTTTCTGGGGCCAAGCCCTTATTGCTCTTTGGCTTTTAAGGTTTTTTCAAGCAACTTTTTCAGCACTTTTTACAGAACAGATAGATTCAGAATTACAGATAAGGTGAAATCAGAAGGTCTGATGAGAACGAACGCAGAATGAAGTTACAAAAACACACTTATTTTTGATCCCATTTTAAGAAACTTTAGTACAGCTCTTAACCCATGTAATAAAGGAATTGAAATGACAACTTTATACCCAATTTTAAACTTTTCCCATACAGGTTTCGAACCCACAACCTCACAGGTTCAGAACCAACGCCTTAGCTAAGTGCGCCACATTAGTTGACACACAATTTACATGGCACAGAAGAGAGGTCAAGGTGTGAGAATGATCTCTCACAAGCCCGAAATAGCATTTTAGCCAGATTAGCATGCTACGCTAAAAAATGCTAACATTGTCAAAGTTAACCAGATTGCTCAAGAGACCCATTAGAGTGAATAGAAAAGTGTTAGCATTTTAGTTAATTAGCATGCTAAGCTAATTAGCATAAATCAACAAACACAGGCACGGTCAACTTCGGAGCTGTACATCTCTGGAACGGGAACGAATATCAAAAATCCGTTCTGTCATTTCTGTCAGGCCCATTCTGAAGTTCATCTGATAAAACTTTTAACAAAATTGAACAAGATTTCAGGGAGGAGTAGTGAAAAAACTGTATTTCATTCCATTCAATATGGCGGACAGACGCCATGTTGGAAAATGACAATTGAGACATCCTCAGAATCGGCATAACCAAAGGAATAAAATGACATAAAAATAACAAAAATCGATCAACATTTACAGTAGTTATAAGGGGTTTTGCAAGAATCGTTATATCTCTTGAACACTAGGTGGCGCTGTCTTCCAACTTCCGGGGTACTTCCGGCACATGGTGTTGATGATGCCTATCGATTTTTGTGAAGATTTGTACAGTAGTTCAAAAGTTAGAGCAATTTTTGACAAATTTCAAAATGGCGGACGGGTGGTCCAGGTGGTCTTGACAAAATTGACATCCACAGATTCGAAATGATCTACAGAAACCATAGACATCAAGATCATAATTTTCTGATGAATTGTTCAGAAGTTATAAGCTAAAAAGTGCATTTTTGGTATCTCAACACCCATAGGTGGCGCTGTTCCCAAATTTGGCATGGACCCCCAGATCATGGTGTAGATGAAGTGTACCAAGTTTGGTATCGATTGATCAAAGTTTGGCCGAGATACAGCATCTCAACCGATTTGAGGTCAACCTCTGTAAGTTCACAGCATCATAACTTTTTTTTTCACTAGTGTTCAAAAAATTCTGTTCAGTCTATTCTGTGCGGCTCAGTCCAAAGATTATCTGTGCCAAATTTCAGAAGAATTGGACCAATTTTGAAGGAGGAGTAGTGTTTAGACTGATTACTGTACTTTTCAAAATGGCTGCTACTGTAATGGGCGGTGTCTTAATGTAAGATATGGAATGGAATCTCCATGAAGAGTCAAAACAGATGTACTAAGTTTTATTTTCATAGAATTAGTGGTTCAAGAGTTATTAACGTTTGAATGTTGAAATTTTGAGCTGGTGGTGGCGCTATAGAGTTTGGCCTAGAGACCCCAAAGTTGGTCAGATCACTAATAATGGTCATCTCTACAAGTGTGCCAAATTTCATCATTTTCCCATGTTCCCTTCATAGGGCTACCATAGACTCCCATTGGACGAGAAGAAGAAGAAGAAGAAGAAGAAGAATAATAATAATAATAATAATAATAAAACATACAGATACAATAGGGGCTACAGCCCTCTGGGCTTGGCCCCTAATAATAAAACATACAGATACAATAGGGGCTACAGCCCTCTGGGCTTGGCCCCTAAATATAGCTGCAAGCAGCAATCCCGGGGCCAAGCCCTGAAGGGCTGTAGCCAGAGCAACGAGCGGGACGAAGCAAAACGGCCAAAACGGAACTTCCATCGGATCGACATTACCCACCCCGGATTCGATCCCACGACCTCTCGGGTTTGGGACCAGTGCCATAGCTAAGTGCGCCACATTAGTTGACACACTGTTTTCATGGCACAGAAGAGAGGTTAAGGTGTGAGAATTAACTCTCAAAAGCCCGAAGCAGCATTTTAGCCAGATTAGCATGCTACGCTAAAAAATGCTAACGTTGCTCAAAGTTAACCAGATAGCTCAGGAGACCCATTAGAGTCAATAGAAACGTGTTAGCATTTTAGCTAATTAGCATGCTAAGCTAATTAGCATAAATCAACAAGCACAGGCACGGTCAACTTCAGAGCTGTACATGTCGGGAACGGGAGTGAATATCAAAAATCTGTTCAGTCATTTCTGTCAGGCCCGGTCTGAAGTTCATCTGATAAAATTTTGAACAAAATTGAACAAGATTTCAGGGAGGAGTAGCGAAAAAACTGTATTTAAATCCATTCAATATGGCGGACAGACGCCATATTGGAAAATGGCAAATGAGACATCATCAGATTTGGCATAACCCACGGAATCAAATGACATAAAAATATCAAAAATCGATCAAAATTTACAGTAGTTATAAGGGGTTTTGCAAGAATCGTTATATCTCTTGAACACTAGGTGGCGCTGTCTTCTAACTTCCGGGGTACCTCAGGCACATGTTGTTGATGATGCCTATCGATTTTTGTGAAGATATGTACAATAGATCAAAAGATATAGCAATTTATGACAAAATTCAAAATGGCGGACGGGTGGTCCTGGTGGTCTCGACAAAATTGACATCCACAGATTCCGGAATGATCTAAAGAATCCATAGACATCAAGATCATAATTTTCTGATGAATTGTTCAGAAGTTATAAGCAAAAAAGTGCATTTTTGGTATCTCAACACCCATAGGTGGCGCTGTTCCCAAATTTGGCGTGGACCCCCAGATCATGGTGTAGATGAAGTGTACCAAGTTTGGTATCGATTGATCAAAGTTTGGCCGAGATACAGCATCTCAACCGATTTGAGGTCAACCTCAGTAAGTTCACAGCATCATAACTTTTTTTTTCACTAGTGTTCAAAAAATTCTGTTCAGTCATTTCTGTGCGGCTCAGTCCAAGGAACATCTGAGCCAAATTTCAGAAGAATTGGACCAATTTTGAAGGAGGAGTAGTGTTTAGACTGAATACTGTACTTTTCAAAATGGCCGCTACTGTAATGGGCGGAGTCTTAATGTAAGGAGTGGAATTGAATCTCCATGAAGAGTCAAAACAGATGTACTAAGTTTTATTTTCATAGAATTAGTGGTTCAAGAGTTATTAACGTTTGAATGTTGAATTTTTGAACTGGTGGTGGCGCTGTAGAGTTGGTCCTAGAGACCCCAAAGTTGGTCAGATCACTAATAATGGTCATCTCTACAAGTGTGCCAAATTTCATCATTTTCCCATGTTTCCTTCATAGGGCTGCCATAGACCCCCATTGGACGAGAAGAAGAAGAAGAATAATAATAAATATAGCTGCAAGCAGCGATACCGGGGCCAAGCCCTGAAGGGCTGTAGCCAGAGCAACGAGCGGGACGAAGCAAAACGGCCAAAACGGAACTTCCATCGGACCGACGTTACCCACCCCGGATTCGATCCCACGACCTCTGGGGCTCGGGACCGGTGCCTTAGCGAAGTGCGCCACATTAGTTGACACACAGTTTGCATGGCACAGAAGAGAGGTTAAGGTGTGAGGATGAGTTCACTAAAGAAAGTTGCCTAGCATTTTAAGGTAGTTTAGTCAATCCTGGCAAAATTTACATCCATAGATTCGGCATTACCCGAGGAATAGAAAGAAACCAAGATCATGTTTTTGCAACTAATTGTTCAAAAGCTATAAGCAGACATGTGAAATTTTGGTATCTCACGACCCATAGGTGGCGCTGTTTTCAACTTTGGGATATATTCTCAGTCCATAGTGTTGATGAAGTGTAGCGAGTTTTGTGGCAATTGATCAAAGTACGGCCGAGATATAGCGTCTCATTCAATTTCGATTCAACACTATTAACTTCAGAGCATCATAACTCTTTTTTTGACCAGTAGGTCGAAAAATTCTGTTCAGTCATTTCTGTGCGGCTCGGTCCAAAGATCGTCTGAGGAAATTTTGAGAAGAATTGGGCCACATTTGAAGGAGGAGTAGCGAAAAAACAGAATACTGTACTTTTCATAATGCGGGTTACTGTAATGGCAGGAATTTTAATGTAAACTATTCAATGTGATCAGCGTGAAGAGAGGAATCAGGTGTACTAAGTTTTATCTTGATAGAAGAAGGTTGTTCAAAAGTTATAAGGAAAAATGTGCATTTATGCTATCTCATGACCCATAGGATGGCGCTGTGCCCGAATTCGGCATGAAACCTCAGATCATGGTGTTGGTGAAGTGTATCAAGTTTAGTTTCGATTGATCAATGTTTGGCCGAGATACAGCCTCTTAACCGATTTTGGGTGGACCTCGTTATGTTCACAATTGAATAACTTTTGAACAAAGACGAATATCAAAAATCTGTTCAGTCATTTCTGTGCGGCTCGGTCCGAAGATCGTCTGTGGCAAATTTCAGAAAAATCAAACCACTTTTGAAGGAGGAGTAGCGTTTAAACGGAAACACTTAATTAGATTAATAGCAATTACTGTAATGGGTGGAAACTTAATGTAAGGTATAGAATGTAATCTCCATGAAGAGAGTAATCATGTGTACTAAGTTTTATCTGTATAGACCAAAGGGTTCGGGAGTTATTAAAGTTTAAAAACTGAATTTTTGAACTGGTGGTGGCGCTGTAGAGTTGGTCTTAGAGACCCCAAAGTTGGTCAGATCACTATTGGTGACCATCTCTAGAAGTGTGCCAAATTTCATCATTTTCCCATGTTCCCTTCATAGGGCTTGCATAGTGATCGATTGTTTTTGCTCGAAAATTCTACCAAAAACAATCGCTAATATAGCTGCAAGCAGCAATCCCGGGGCCAAGCCCTGAAGGGCTGTAGCCAGAGCAACGAGCGGGACGAAGCAAAACGGCCAAAACGGAACTTCCATCGGATCGACATTACCCACCCCGGATTCGATCCCACGACCTCTCGGGTTTGGGACCAGTGCCTTAGCTAAGTGCGCCACATTAGTTGACACACTGTTTCATGGCACAGAAGAGAGGTTAAGGTGTGAGAATTAACTCTCAAAAGCCCGAAGCAGCATTTTAGCCAGATTAGCATGCTACGCTAAAAAATGCTAACGTTGCTCAAAGTTAACCAGATAGCTCAGGAGACCCATTAGAGTCAATAGAAACGTGTTAGCATTTTAGCTAATTAGCATGCTAAGCTAATTAGCATAAATCAACAAGCACAGGCACGGTCAACTTCGGAGCTGTACACGTCGGGAACGGGAGTGAATATCAAAAATCTGTTCAGTCATTTCTGTCAGGCCCGGTCTGAAGTTCATCTGATAAAATTTTGGACAAAATTGAACAAGATTTCAGGGAGGAGTAGCGAAAAAACTGTATTTCATTCCATTCAATATGGCGGACAGACGCCATATTGGAAAATGAAAATTGAGACATCATCAGATTCGGCATAACCAAAGGAATAAAATGACATAAAAATAACAAAAATCGATCAACATTTACAGTAGTTATAAGGGGTTTTGCAAGAATCGTTATATCTCTTGAACACTAGGTGGCGCTGTCTTCTAACTTCCGGGGTACCTCCGGCACATGGTGTTGATGATGCCTATCGATTTTTGTGAAGATATGTACAGTAGATCAAAAGATATAGCAATTTATGACAAAATTCAAAATGGCGGACGGGTGGTCCTGGTGGTCTTGACAAAATTGACATCCACAGATCCGGAATGATCTAAAGAATCCATAGACATCAAGATAATAATTTTCTGATGAACTGTTCAGAAGTTATAAGCAAAAAAGTGCATTTTTGGTATCTCAACACCCATAGGTGGCGCTGTTCCCAAATTTGGCATGGACCCCCAGATCATGGTGTAGATGAAGTGTACCAAGTTTGGTATCGATTGATCAAAGTTTGGCCGAGATACAGCATCTCAACCGATTTTAGGTCAGCCTCAGTAAGTTCACAGCATCATAACTTTTTTTTTAACTAGTGTTCAAAAAATTCTGTTCAGTCATTTCTGTGCGGCTCAGTCCAAAGAACATCTGAGCCAAATTTCAGAAGAATTGGACCAATTTTGAAGGAGGAGTAGTGTTTAGACTGAATACTGTACTTTTCAAAATGGCCGCTACTGTAATGGGCGGAGTCTTAATGTAAGGTATGGAATGGAATCTCCATGAAGAGACAAAACAGATGTACTAAGTTTTATTTTCATAGAATTAGTGGTTCAAGAGTTATTAACGTTTGAATGTTGAATTTTTGAACTGGTGGTGGCGCTGTAGAGTTGGTCCTAGAGACCCCAAAGTTGGTCAGATCACTAATAATGGTCATCTCTACAAGTGTGCCAAATTTCATCATTTTCCCATGTTTCCTTCATAGGGCTGCCATAGACCCCCATTGGCCAAGAAGAAGAAGAAGAAGAATAATAATAATAATAATAAAACATACAGATACAATAGGGGCTACAGCCCTCTGGGCTTGGCCCCTAAATATAGCTGCAAGCAGCGATACCCGGGGCCAAGCCCTGAAGGGCTGTAGCCAGAGCAACGAGCGGGACGAAGCAAAACGGCCAAAACGGAACTTCCATCGGATCGACGTTACCCACCCCGGATTCGATCCCACGACCTCTCGGGTTTGGGACGAGTGCTTTAGCTAAGTGCGCCACATTAGTTGACACACTGTTTGCATGGCACAGAAGAGAGGTTAAGGTGTGAGAATTAACTCTCAAAAGCCCGAAGCAGCATTTTAGCCAGATTAGCATGCTACGCTAAAAAATGCTAACGTTGCTCAAAGTTAACCAGATAGCTCAGGAGACCCATTAGAGTCAATAGAAACGTGTTAGCATTTTAGCTAATTAGCATGCTAAGCTAATTAGCATAAATCAACCAGCACAGGCACGGTCAACTTCAGAGCTGTACACGTCGGGAACGGGAGTGAATATCAAAAATCTGTTCAGTCATTTCTGTCAGGCCCGGTCTGAACTTCATCTGATAAAATTTTGGACAAAATTGAACAAGATTTCAGGGAGGAGTAGCGAAAAAACTGTATTTCATTCCATTCAATATGGCGGACAGACGCCATATTGGAAAATGAAAATTGAGACATCATCTGATTCGGCATAACCAAAGGAATAAAATGACATAAAAATAACAAAAATTGATCAACATTTACAGTAGTTATAAGGGGTTTTGCAAGAATCGTTATATCTCTTGAACACTAGGTGGCGCTGTCTTCTAACTTCCGGGGTACCTCCGGCACATGTTGTTGATGATGCCTATCGATTTTTGTGAAGATATGTACAATAGATCAAAAGATATAGCAATTTATGACAAAATTCAAAATGGCGGACGGGTGGTCCTGGTGGTCTCGACAAAATTGACATCCACAGATCCGGAATGATCTAAAGAATCCATAGACATCAAGATAATAATTTTCTGATGAATTGTTCAGAAGTTATAAGCAAAAAAGTGCATTTTTGGTATCTCAACACCCATAGGTGGCGCTGTTCCCAAATTTGGCATGGACCCCCAGATCATGGTGTAGATGAAGTGTACCAAGTTTGGTATCGATTGATCAAAGTTTGGCCGAGATACAGCATCTCAACCGATTTTAGGTCAGCCTCATTAAGTTCACAATTGAATAACTTTTGAACAAAGACGAAAATCAAAAATCTGTTCAGTCATTTCTGTGCGGCTCAGTCCAAAGAACATCTGAGCCAAATTTCAGAAGAATTGGACCAATTTTGAAGGAGGAGTAGTGTTTAGACTGAATACTGTACTTTTCAAAATGGCCGCTACTGTAATGGGCGGAGTCTTAATGTAAGATATGGAATGGAATCTCCATGAAGAGACAAAATAGATGTACTAAGTTTAATTTTCATAGAATTAGTGGTTCAAGAGTTATTAACGTTTGAATGTTGAATTTTTGAACTGGTGGTGGCGCTGTAGAGTTGGTCCTAGAGACCCCAAAGTTGGTCAGATCACTAATAATGGTCATCTCTACAAGTGTGCCAAATTTCATCATTTTCCCATGTTTCCTTCATAGGGCTGCCATAGACTCCCATTGGAGAAGAAGAAGAAGAATAATAATAATAAATATAGCTGCAAGCAGCGATACCGGGGCCAAGCCCTGAAGGGCTGTAGCCAGAGCAACGAGCGGGACGAAGCAAAACGGCCAAAACGGAACTTCCATCGGATCGACTTTACCCACCCCGGATTCGATCCCACGACCTCTCGGGTTTGCGACGAGTGCCTTAGCGAAGTGCGCCACATTAGTTGACACACTGTTTGCATGGCACAGAAGAGAGGTTAAGGTGTGAGAATTAACTCTCAAAAGCCCGAAGCAGCATTTTAGCCAGATTAGCATGCTACGCTAAAAAATGCTAACGTTGCTCAAAGTTAACCAGATAGCTCAGGAGACCCATTAGAGTCAATAGAAACGTGTTAGCATTTTAGCTAATTAGCATGCTAAGCTAATTAGCATAAATCAACCAGCACAGGCACGGTCAACTTCAGAGCTGTACACGTCGGGAACGGGAGTGAATATCAAAAATCTGTTCAGTCATTTCTGTCAGGCCCGGTCAGAAGTTCATCTGATAAAATTTTGAACAAAATTGAACAAGATTTCAGGGAGGAGTAGCGAAAAAACTGTATTTAAATACATTCAATATGGCGGACAGACGCCATATTGGAAAATGGCAAAGGAGACATCATCTGATTCGGCATAACCCACGGAATCAAATGACATAAAAATATCAAAAATCGATCAACATTTACAGTAGTTATAAGGGGTTTTGCAAGAATCGTTATATCTCTTGAACACTAGGTGGCGCTGTCTTCTAACTTCCGGGGTACCTCAAGCACATGTTGTTGATGATGCCTATCGATTTTTGTGAAGATATGTACAATAGATCAAAAGATATAGCAATTTATGACAAAATTCAAAATGGCGGACAGGTGGTCCAGGTGGTCTCGACAAAATTGACATCCACAGATCCGGAATGATCTAAAGAATCCATAGACATCAAGAAAATAATTTTCTGATGAATTGTTCAGAAGTTATAAGCAAAAAAGTGCATTTTTGGTATCTCAACACCCATAGGTGGCGCTGTTCCCAAATTTGGCGTGGACCCCCAGATCATGGTGTAGATGAAGTGTACCAAGTTTGGTATCGATTGATCAAAGTTTGGCCGAGATACAGCATCTCAACCGATTTGAGGTCAACCTGAGTAAGTTCACAGCATCATAACTTTTTTTTTCACTAGTGTTCAAAAAATTCTGTTCAGTCATTTCTGTGCGGCTCAGTCCAAAGAACATCTGAGCCAAATTTCAGAAGAATTGGACCAATTTTGAAGGAGGAGTAGTGTTTAGACTGAATACTGTACTTTTCAAAATGGCCGCCACTGTAATGGGCGGAGTCTTAATGTAAGGTATGGAATAGAATCTCCATGAAGAGATTGATCATATGTACTAAGTTTTATTTTCATAGAATTAGTGGTTCAAGAGTTATTAATGTGTGAATGTTGAATTTTTGAACTGGTGGTGGCGCTGTAGAGTTGGTCCTAGAGACCCCAAAGTTGGTCAGATCACTAATAATGGTCATCTCTACAAGTGTGCCAAATTTCATAATTTTCCCATGTTCCCTTCATAGGGCTGCCATAGACTCCCATTGGACGAGAAGAAGAAGAAGAAGAAGAAGAATAATAATAATAATAAAACATACAGATACAATAGGGGCTACAGCCCTTTGGGCTTGGCCCCTAATTAAAGCTGCAAGCAGCCTTTCTGGGGCCAAGCCCTTATTGCTCTTTGGCTTTTAAGGGTTTTTCAAGCAACTTTTTCAGCACTTTACCAGAACAGATAGATTCAGAATTACAGATAAGGTGAAATCAGAAGGTCTGATGAGAACGAACACAGAATGAAGTTACAAAAACACACTTATTTTTGATCCCATTTTAAGAAACTTTAGTACAGCTCTTACCCATGTAATAAAGGATTTAAAATGACAACTTTATACCCAATTTTAAACTTTTCCCATACAGGTTTCGAACCCACAACCTCACAGGTTCAGAACCAACGCCTTAGCTAAGTGTGCCACATTAGTTGACACACAATTTACACGGCACAGAAGAGAAGTTAAGGTGTGAGAATGATCTCTCTCACAAGCCCGAAGTAGCATTTTAGACAGATTAGCATGCTACGCTAAAAAATGCTAACATTGTCAAAGTTAACCAGATTGCTCAAGAAACCCATTAGAGTGAATAGAAAAGTTTTAGCATTTTAGCTAATTAGCATGCTAAGCTAATTAGCATAAATCAACAAGCACAGGCACGGTCAACTTTGGAGCCGTACATCTCTGGAACGGGAGTGAATATCAAAAATCTGTTAAGTCATTTCTGTCAGGCCCGGTCTGAAGTTCATCTGATAAAACTTTGAACAAAATTGAACAAGATTTCAGGGAGGAGTTGCGAAAAAACTGTATTTATTTCCTTTCAATATGGCGGACAGATGCCATGTTGGAAAATGACAATTGAGACATCCTCAGAATCGGCATAACCAAAGGAATAAAATGACATAAAAATAACAAAAATTTATCAACATTTACAGTAGTTATAAGGGGTTTTGCAAGAATCGTTATATCTCTTGAACACTAGGTGGCGCTGTCTTCCAACTTCCGGGGTACCTCCAGCATATGGTGTTGATGATGCCTATCAATTGTTGTGAAGATTTGTACAGTAGTTCAAAAGTTATAGCAATTTTTGACAAATTTCAAAATGGCGGACGGGTGGTCCAGGTGGTCTTGACAAAATTGACCTCCACAGATTCGAAATGATCTACAGAAACCATAGACATCAAGATCATAATTTTCTGATGAATTGTTCAGAAGTTATAAGCCAAAAAGTGCATTTTTGGTATCTCAACACCCATAGGTGGCGCTGTTCCCAAATTTGGCATGGACCCCCAGATTATGGTGTAGATGAAGTGTACCAAGTTTGGTTTCGATTGATCAAAGTTTGGCTGAGATACAGCATCTCAACCGATTTGAGGTCAACCTCAGTAAGTTCACAGCATCATAACTTTTTTTTCATTAGTGTTCAAAAAATTCTGTTAAGTCAATTCTGTGCAGCTCAGTCCAAAGATTTTATGTGCCAAATTTCAGAAGAATTGGACCAATTTTGAAGGAGGAGTATTGTTTAGACTGATTACTGTACTTTTCAAAATGGCTGCTACTGTAATGGGCGGAGTCTTAATGTAAGGTGTGGAATGGAATCTCCATAAAGAGACAAAATAGATGTACTAAGTTTTATTTTAATAGAATTAGTGGTTCAACAGTTATTAACGTTTGAATGTTGAATTTTTGGACTGCTGGTGGCGCTATAGAGTTTGGCCTAGAGACCCCAAAGTTGGTCAGATCACTTATAATGACCGGTTATACAAGTGTGCCAAATTTCATCATTTTCCCATGTTTCCTTCATAGGGCTGCCATAGACTCCCATTAGACGAGAAGAAGAAGAAGAAGAAGAAGAAGAATAATAATAATAATAATAATAATAAAACATACAGATACAATAGGGGCTACAGCCCTCTGGGCTTGGCCCCTAATAATAAAGAAAACGTACAGATACAATAGGGGCTACAGCCCTCTGGGCTTGGCCCCTAATAAAACATACAGATACAATAGGGGCTACAGCCCTCTGGGCTTGGCCCCTAAATAGCTGCAAGCAGCGATACCGGGGCCAAGCCCTGAAGGGCTGTAGCCAGAGCAACGAGCGGGACGAAGCAAAACGGCCAAAACGGAA
Source organism: Carassius auratus (assembly GCF_003368295.1). Classification (NCBI taxonomy): domain Eukaryota; kingdom Metazoa; phylum Chordata; class Actinopteri; order Cypriniformes; family Cyprinidae; genus Carassius; species Carassius auratus. The sequence goes on along the minus strand of NW_020525228.1, from coordinate 4,241 downwards.
CTTCCATCGGACCAACGTTACCCACCCGGGATTCGATCCCACAACCTCTCGGGTTCAGGACGAGTGCCTTAGCTAAGTGCGCCACATTAGTTGACACACAGTTCCCATGGCACAGAAGAGAGGTTAAGGTGTGAGAATTAACTCTCAAAAGCCCGAAGTAGCATTTTAGCCAGATTAGCATGCTACGCTAAAAAATGCTAACGTTGCTCAAAGTTAACCAGATAGCTCAGGAGACCCATTAGAGTCAGTAGAAACGTGTTAGCATTTTAGCTAATTAGCATGCTAAGCTAACTAGCATAAATCAACAAGCACAGGCACGGTCAACTTCGGAGCAGTACATGTCGGGAACGGGAGTGAATATCAAAAATCTGTTCAGTCATTTCTGTCAGGCCTGGTCTGAAGTCCATCTGATAAAATTTTGAACAAAATTGAACAAGATTTCAGGGAGGAGTAGCGAAAAAACTGTATTTCATTCCATTCAATATGGCGGACAGACGCCATATTGGAAAATGGCAAATGAGACATCATCTGATTCGGCATAAACCACGGAATAAAATGACATAAAAATAACAAAAATCGATCAACATTTACAGTAGTTATAAGGGGTTTTGCAAGAATCGTTATATCTCTTGAACACTAGGTGGCGCTGTCTTCTAACTTCCGGGGTACCTCAGGCACATGTTGTTGATGATGCCTATCGATTTTTGTGAAGATATGTACAATAGATCAAAAGATATAGCAATTTATGACAAAATTCAAAATGGCGGACGGGTGGTCCTGGTGGTCTTGACAAAATTGACATCCACAGATCCGGAATGATCTAAAGAATCCATAGACATCAAGATAATAATTTTCTGATGAACTGTTCAGAAGTTATAAGCAAAAAAGTGCATTTTTGGTATCTCAACACCCATAGGTGGCGCTGTTCCCAAATTTGGCATGGACCCCCAGATCATGGTGTAGATGAAGTGTATCAAGTTTGGTTTCGATTGATCAAAGTTTGGCCGAGATACAGCATCTCAACCGATTTTAGGTCAGCCTCATCAAGTTCACAATTGAATAACTTTTGAACAAAGACGAAAATCAAAAATCTGTTCAGTCATTTCTGTGCGGCTCAGTCCAAAGAACATCTGAGCCAAATTTCAGAAGAATTGGACCAATTTTGAAGGAGGAGTAGTGTTTAGACTGAATACTGTACTTTTCAAAATGGCCGCTACTGTAATGGGCGGAGTCTTAATGTAAGATATGGAATGGAATCTCCATGAAGAGACAAAACAGATGTAGTAAGTTTTATTTTCATAGAATAAGAGGTTCAAGAGTTATTAACGTTTGAATGTTGAATTTTTGAACTGGTGGTGGCGCTGTAGAGTTGGTCCTAGAGACCCCAAAGTTGGTCAGATCACTAATAATGGTCATCTCTACAAGTGTGCCAAATTTTATCATTTTCCCATGTTTCCTTCATAGGGCTGCCATAGACCCCCATTGGCCAAGAAGAAGAAGAATAATAATAATAATAAATATAGCTGCAAGCAGCGATACCGGGGCCAAGCCCTGAAGGGCTGTAGCCAGAGCAACGAGCGGACGAAGCAAAATGGCCAAAACGGAACTTACATCGGATCGACGTTACCCACTCCGGATTCGATCCCACGCCCTCTCGGGTCTGGGACCAGTGCCTTAGCTAAGTGCGCCACATTAGTTGACACACAGTTTGCATGGCACAGAAGAGAGGTTAAGCTGTGAGAATGAACTCTCAAAAGCCCGAAGCAGCATTTTAGCCAGATTAGCATGCTACGCTAAAAATTGCTAACGTTGCTCAAAGTTAACCAGATAGCTCAGGAGACCCATTAGAGTCAATAGGAACGTGTTAGCATTTTAGCTAATTAGCATGCTAAGCTAACTAGCATAAATCAACCAGCACAGGCACGGTCAACTTCGGAGCTGTACATGTCGGGAACGGGAGTGAATATCAAAAATCTGTTCAGTCATTTCTGTCAGGCCCGGTCTGAAGTTCATCTGATAAAATTTTGAACAAAATTGAACAAGATTTCAGGGAGGAGTAGCGAAAAACTGTATTTAAATCCATTCAATATGGCGGACAGACGCCATATTGGAAAATGGCAAATGAGACATCATCTGATTTGGCATAACCCACGGAATAAAATGACATAAAAATAACAAAAATCGATCAACATTTACAGTAGTTATAAGGGGTTTTGCAAGAATCGTTATATCTCTTGAACACTAGGTGGCGCTGTCTTCTAACTTCCGGGGTACCTCAGGCACATGTTGTTGATGATGCTATCGATTTTTGTGAAGATATGTACAATAGATCAAAAGATATAGCAATTTATGACAAAATTCAAAATGGCGGACGGGTGGTCCTGGTGGTCTCGACAAAATTGACATCCACAGATCCGGAATGATCTAAAGAATCCATAGACATCAAGAAAATAATTTTCTGATGAATTGTTCAGAAGTTATAAGCAAAAAAGTGAATTTTTGGTATCTCAACACCCATAGGTGGCGCTATTCCCCAAATTTGGCATGGACCCCCAGATCATGGTCTAGATGAAGTGTACCAAGTTTGGTATCGATTGTTCAATGGTTGGCCGAGATACAGCATCTCAACCGATTTTAGGTCAACCTCAGTAAGTTCACAGCATCATAACTTTTTTTTCACTAGTGTTTCAAAAAATTCTGTTCAGTCATTTCTGTGCGGCTCAGTCCAAAGAACATCTGAGCTAAATTTCAGAAGAATTGGACCAATTTTGAAGGAGGAGTAGTGTTTAGACTGAATACTGTACTTTTCAAAATGGCCGCTACTGTAATGGGCGGAGTCTTAATGTAAGGTATGGAATGGAATCTCCATGAAGAGACAAAATAGATGTACTAAGTTTTATTTTCATAGAATTAGTGGTTCAAGAGTTATTAACGTTTGAATGTTGAATTTTTGAACTGGTGGTGGCGCTGTAGAGTTGGTCCTAGAGACCCCAAAGTTGGTCAGATCACTAATAATGGTCATCTCTACAAGTGTGCCAAATTTCATCATTTTCCCATGTTCCCTTCATAGGGCTGCCATAGACCCCATTGGACGAGAAGAAGAAGAAGAAGAATAATAAATAATTAAAGCTGCAAGCAGCCTTTCTGGGCCAAGCCCTTATTGCTCTTTGGCTTTTAAGGGTTTTCAAGCAACTTTTTCAGCACTTTACAGAACAGATAGATTCAGAATTACAGATAGGTGAAATCAGAAGGTCTGATGAGAACGAACACAGAATGAAGTTACAAAAACACACTTATTTTTGATCCCATTTTAAGAAACTTTAGTACAGCTCTTACCATGTAATAAAGGATTTAAATGACAACTTTATACCAATTTTAAACTTTTCCCATACAGGTTTCGAACCCACAACCTCACAGGTTCAGAACCAACGCCTTAGCTAAGTGCGCCACATTAGTTGACACACAATTTACATGGCACAGAAGAGAGGTTAAGGTGTGAGAATGATCTCTCTCACAAGCCCGAAGTAGCATTTTAGCCAGATTAGCATGCTACGCTAAAAAATGCTAACATTGTCAAAGTTAACCAGATTGCTCAGAGACCCATTAGAGTGAATAGAAAAGTGTTAGCATTTTAGCTAATTAGCATGCTAAGCTAATTAGCATAAATCAACAAGCACAGGCACGGTCAACTTCGGAGCTGTACATCTCTGGAACGGGAGTGAATATCAAAAATCTGTTCAGTCATTTCTGTCAGGCCCGTCTGAAGTTCATCTGATAAAATTTTGAACAAAATTGAACAAGATTTCAGGGAGGAGTAGCGAAAAAACTGTATTTCATTCCATTCAATATGGCGGACAGACGCCATGTTGGAAAATGACAATTGAGACATCCTCAGAATCGGCATAACCAAAGAAATAAAATGACATAAAAATAACAAAAATCGATCAACATTTACAGTAGTTATAAGGGGTTTTGCAAGAATCGTTATATCTCTTGAACACTAGGTGGCGCTGTCTTCCAACTTCCGGGGTACCTCCAGCACATGGTGTTGATGATGCCTATCGATTTTTGTGAAGATTTGTACAGTAGTTCAAAAGTTATAGCAATTTTTGACAAATTTCAAAATGGCGGACGGGTGGTCCAGGTGGTCTTGACAAAATTGACATCCACAGATTCGAAATGATCTAAAGAAACCATAGACATCAAGATCAATAATTTTCTGATGAATTGTTCAGAGTTAT
>NW_020525227.1:0-34108 GCF_003368295.1 Carassius auratus | reverse complement strand
CACTCCACAAAATTATGCACACAAGTCAGAAAAGCTATTCAACAGCAATGTCAAGGAATTCTCTGATCCGAGATCACAAACAAATGAATGCCATTACATACAGAATTAAAATGAACTTCTAAAACAATGTCACCATACACGAATGCTGATTATTTAAAGCTCCTTTCCAGTTCAAATAAACATATGACCTAATGGCCTCTACATTATTGGGAGATGTGAAATCTTCCAGGTATACCGCTCTCCCTTTCATTCCCAAAACCCCATGCGCAACCCCAAGCAAGCTGTGCATGCAGAAGAGATGGAATTAAAGCTCTTACCTGGGCAAGCAACAACCTCCAACAGACATCTTCTCACATGTTTGGCACTGCTCTTAATGAAATGGTGTTGTTCAGTCCACGCACTGTTAGCATGGGCTTCTTCTGAAAAATAGAAACAGGCAGAAAGGGGTGGGGAGTCAGCAGGAGGAGGGCGCAAAAAAAATCAAAATGTAGAAACAAGAGCTCAGCGAGAAACAGGAAGTAGGAATTACACTCCTGCTCGACACTGCGCCCAGGTTCATTAATATGCAAATTGCAATACTTGTGGGAGGGAGAAAATATGAGAGTGAGAGAGTGTGTGTGTGTTTGTGTGTGTGACACAGGAGAGGATCAGAGAGGGAGGGAGGGAGATGGAAAGCGAGAGCCAACATTGTCAAAGTGACCTGTGAGGCACATTTTAGAGCACACTGGCCATGTGATGCTGTTCTTTTTTTCTCACCATGTATTGCCTATTTTTGCCTTGTGCTGCTAACAGAGATAAACAGAGGCAGCCAGAGCCCAGAGGCACGGAGTCATTACCGCCTAGTAAAGCTACGACACACTGCATAAACACACACACAAGAACACGTACAGCCTGCCCTCCTGATGCTCCCTGGGGTCTGCTGTACAGCTCACCCCTGCCAGAGTGAGACACACACACTCTATCTGCTGCATGACTGATCTGCCTTTTCCTCATACAGCCGTCCTTCTGCTCTTTCCATGTCCTGTACATTTCCTTAAACCTGCATTGTTGTACATTGTTATGTCTGATTGATAAATTCACAAAAAATGTACAGTAGGGTAGATGCGCACAATATATTGGTACCATATTGGTTATTAGGCATAAAAACATAATTGTTTTTTTTTATATATATATAATTGATATTCAATTGTACATGCCTATTTAAAATACCTTTGCTGTCATTTAACAATTATGTTAATATTTGTATAATATTGTATGTTTAATATTTAATATACGTGTACCAATATACGTGTACTACGTGTACACATATTTTATAGTGAATATTTACATAAATATTATTAGCAAATTATAAATAAGTAGTATTAGTATAGTAAATATTAATTATAAAGACACTAATTTAATAACCCTTAATGAATTCATAAAATTTTTATACTGTATATATTTTAATATTGTGATGCCTAAATTCACTTGTAGAATTGAAATGATTGATTCTAGTTTGTTTTCTTTTTTCATTTATTTAGAGTAAAAAAAGCATAAAATATTGGAATATTAAATTGGAAAATATATAATATTAGAATTTTTAATATCTATAATTTTAATGTCAGTGCCTGTGAGAGTACAATGATTAGATGGTATTTACATGGCAATTTTTCATGGTACAAACAAAAACATGCTTTTGTAATTACAATAACTGTGATTTATTCATAGTGACAAAAAATTGTAATGTTAATGGAAGTTAAACTGTTAATCATATTCGTATACCATTCTATTTACATAGTGCTTTTACTTCTGCTCTTAGGAATAGTATGTTATATACACACACACATACACACACACACACACACATATATAGTGTAAATATACTAATTGTGATTAATTCGTACTGACAACATCTACCAGGGAACATCCAGATACATTTACAGTAAGTACCTTGGTTTTTCCCATTACATGTGTCTTTTTCAGTAAGTATAATAACTGTGATTTATTCATAATGACAAAATAATGGTACTGTTAAAATATTCATACAGAATGCCATTTACTTCTAAGAATATTATGGTCAAAATCTTTTTTCATTGAGTATAGTAACTGTGATTTATTTGTAATGATTTTGTTACCAAATTCATATAGCAAGATGTCTAAATAAATGGTACATCAAAGTACTTTAAAGAATACCATGGTATTTCCATGGAATCTGTCCAAAAACATACAAATACCCTGTTCTATAAATGGTGCAACTGCTATTTATTTGAACAGACAAGAAAATGGTTCCAAACATACCTGGAGCACCGGGACATTGGAGAAACAGCCCAGAGAGAGTGCTAAGGTGTCTAATTTCTTCCAGAACCTGTATCTAAAACTGTCTGAGCACATCAGATTCACATCTGTCTTTGTCTAAGTGCACATTCACATCTTCAGCCCTCCTTTTTTAAAGACTCACTGGCTTTCCCATAGTCTGAAAGGACAGAGGTCTCTGTCCACATGGCACCCGCTCCGTGTCAGTCCCGCGATCAATCCGACACCTCCCTCGCTCTGCCCCGCTCTCCCTTCTCAAAGCCTCTCCCTCCAGTGGGCTGTGCTTCTAACTACCAAATCTCACACACCACTGGTCCTTTACGTCCCATGTCAAAGCCGCCTGACAACTCCAGAGAGGGGGGAGTGCGAGAGCACTCAGCAACCTCTTGATTTCACAGACTCTCATCCGGCGTATCTAGGGAACAAGGCACTGCTTTCATCGCACCGCTCTTATTACATGTCACCTGTCACTCAAAATCAATATGGTGACAGAGAGACAACACTCTCCATCCCACATGCGCACAAACAACCAGCCAGTTCAGATGTAAAATCAGTCCCTGCGATTACTTACTCCTAAAATGCCTTTAATGAACTCTGATTTACTTTCCTCAGCTGAGTGGAGCTGCAGGCCAAAACACAGTGAGCGAAGAACAAAGAGAGAGAAAAAAACAAGAAGGGTTTTTTTTGCGCTGCTGTAGGAAATGGCTTTTTGTTTTCAGAACCACAGATTGGCTTTGATGCCCTGAGCCTTGGGAGATGCACTTCACCAGACTGCACAATCAGGTCCTGCTCTCCCTCTCTCCCTCTCCTTCGTCCTCAGTTACACGCGCTCACAATCCAACTCGCAGCTCTGCTGAAAACAAAGATGATTCCTCCTGCCTTTCCTCTGACACCACCATTGTCGAAGCTTAGATGTTTACCTGGGTGCGCTGACACTCACTTACCTTCGCTCGCAGTCACGGTGGTGTTCCAGGTGCTGCCACGCTGTCGAGAAACAGAGAGGAAGCATCTACAATCAACTCTTTATCCAATTAAGTGCATGAAAACAACACAAAATGCAGCCAGTTTATTATACTAAAATGGCCTTAGTTCAATAAAAACTAATCTAATCAAGTTCCATATTGTTTGCCTCACCACATTTTACCTTTTCAGGGTCTGTGCTGTTTGTGCTAGTCGAAGCTCGACGTATTGATGATCTGGAGCTGGGTCAATTAGCCCTAAAAAGCATGGACAGAGAGAGAGAGAGAGAGAGAGAGAGCGAGAGAGAGAGAACATAGAGGAGAGCAAAAAGGAGGAGGCGGGAGAGAGCATACGGATCCACTGGAATAAATATGACGCAGAGCCAGAGCAACTTCTCCAGCCCGCTGTACCCAGCGAGGGCACTGTCACCATGGCAACGGCAGAGCAGTGATCGCTCGCCGGGGCACACAAGGCACGGCATTATTCTGTCTTTCACTCGCTCGCTGGAAATACACTGTTCCACTCAGACGGCGAGCACGTAGGCAGGGGGACGGGCGCCTTGTGTTCAATTAACTCTACTCGTTCTGGGCCCCAGGAGCCCAGCCACCTGTGACCTAAGATGAGGACCAACGCTGCTTAATGTGAAGATTATTTGAGGACATGCTAAATGGGTCACCGATCAGCATTTGGAGACGGATCCTTACAGACTCCATGTTAAACAAAGCAAGGTGTCTGCCTAGTTAAGTTGAATGAATGAAGTTTATGTGGCATTGTTAAATGAGAAAACTTGGGGTGTTTACACGACAACAAAAAGAAGAGAAGTTTTTCCTTTGTGTTTTTGAAAAGATTTCTATTCAGGTGACAACATTGTCAAAACAATCCCTTTTCACATTGATCTATGCAAACAAATAAAAATGCTGCATTATGCATGCCAGGCCGGTAGTTGGCGATGTCACTTTGTAAAGAAACACTGCATACATACCTATAGACTGAACATATAATATGCATACGCATGACCTCCTCGTTTCCACAAATTTTTGTACTTTAAATGAAGATGATAAAGGTATTGTTTTCAAAAACCTGAACTTCTTGTTTTCAAAAGTTAGTTTCTCCAGGCCAACAAAACACTGTTTTTGTGTACATGAATGGTCAAAATGCATAAATGCATAATAGTAACTTACACTCCATGGCTAACCTGCTCCGGGGCAGGTTATGTTCTGGGTTAGAGATCTCAAACTGAAGTTGGACCAATCAGATGTGAGAAAAGTGACACATGTCTGACACAAAGTCACTCCCCCAGTTTATCTTGCTCCAAATTAAAGGTCACTAATGCTTTTTTTTTTTTTTTTTTTTTAAAAGGAAGAAGAAGAAAAAGAAGTCTTTCTTTAAATATAATTTTATGATTCATATAATTATTATGATTCATATTATTATTTATTTATTACACACAAGCAATTTTAGTTTAAGTTATTATAAATAATTTATTTTAAAATTTTAAATAAATATTAATGTATACAGATCATGTAATATACATAAGATGTAGTATCAATAGATTGCACTATTAAAAAAAAATCGGACCTTACATGTTCGAGTCTCTTATAACTATTTATTTTCAAATGTATAAACCAACGTAACAAGTTTCTCTTGTCACTGCACTGATAGGGCAAGATTATTTATTTTATTTGTCCTCCTTTATTTTTTATATGACATTTAAATTTGTCATATACTTCAATCTCTTAACCTTTAGCAAACCCTTTAAAAACCCTGGGTCTCTCGCAAGAAGTAAATCAAACTTGCTTTGTGTTGCGAGACTTGTGATTGGCTGTTCGCCAGTGATGTCACACATTAATTTCTGCACGTGCTCCACAAACTCAGGAACAAAGACTGAGCTGACAAAGAAATTTGATGATCAGCTTAAAGGGGGGGTGAAATGCTCGTTTTGACTCAATATCCTGTTAATCTTGAGTACCTATAGAGTAGTACTGCATCCTTCATAACTCCAAAAAGTCTTTAGTTTTATTATATTCATAAGAGAAAGATAGTCTCTACCGATTTTTCCCGGAAAAACACGAGCGGCTGGAGGCGTGACGTGTGGGCGGAGCTAAAGAATCACGAGCGCCAGTAGGCTTTTGCGTTGAGAGCGTTTGGAAGCTGTGACACCGTGAGGACAAAACCAACCAAAACAAACCATGGCTAAAAGTCAGATTCAGCGTATATATATGATCCAGAGGCTGAAATTTAACAAGAGCAGCATCAGCAACAACGTCTCTATGTGGTATGTACTGAAACTGTATATATTTGCTTAGCGGTTTTGGAAAATGACTAAGTTCCACTTTGTCGTCTTTTTTTTTTTTTTTTTTTCTGTAACGTTACATGTGGAAAGTGCAGTTTGATGACAACATCGCATGTTGTTTACTTGATGTGCTTACACGCCGATAGTTAAGTTAATAACACAGAGATATTTGAAGCAGTTTTACTCACCGTATGCAGTTCCAACACACGATTGTGACCCTTTTTCATTGGGACTGCATTATCCTTAAGAAATAAACGATGTGCAAATCCGGCGTCAAACTGGAGCTTGTTTCTAAAACAAGCATCTTCGAAATGCAGGGGAACAAACACAAACACTTGCACAACTCCGTTGATGCTCTGTAAAAATAAACTCCATCCACTGGTCCCTTAATGCTGTTTCTCTTTTGGTAATCTGTGCAGGGTTGTCTTGCCCTGGCAACCAAAAACGCACTTCTTTTGTGACTTTTCGCGACGCTCTCGCTCTGATCAGTGAACGTCCGTTGTTCTCTCAGTGCTGTGCTATACGGGAGCCCGCGCTCTTCCGGCAGAAGTGCCCTCAGGACCCATATAAGGAAATTCCGCTCCATCAAACGTCATACAGAGCCATACTCGAAAAAAACTTTCCGAAACTTGTGACAAACCGGAAGGAGTATTTTTGGAACAGAAATACTCCTTCAAACGTACAATTTAATTTTTGAAACTTTGTCCATGTTTAGCATGGGAATCCAGATCCCCCCCCCCCCCTTTAATGGTACCAACATAGCCGGATTGGAGAGGAAGTCAAAACTAACCCTGCAACTCTGAATTTGTTCAGCTACCATCATGGTACAGGCCCCTGGTCTACTAGTCTCACAGCCTAGTCGGACTGTCCTGTTGACTGGTTTTAAAGAGGTTTTAGGCTCTCTTTAACTGGTTCAGCTGGAACATTAACTTACATTTACATTAAGTCATTTAGCAGACGCTTTTATCCAAAGTGACTTACAAATGAGGGCATTGGAAGCAATCAAAAACAACAAAAGAGCAATGATATATAAGTGCTATAACAAGTCTCAGTTAGGTTAAACACAGTACACGTAGCAAGGGCTTTTAAATAATCTAATAAATAAAAAGAAAAAAGATAGAATAGAAAATGAATAGAGCAAGCTAGTGTTAGAAGTCTTTTTTATAATTGTATAATAAATAAAAAATAAAATAGATAGAACACAAAAAAAGATTAGAAAGGTAGTTAGATATATTATTATTTTTAGAATAGAATTGGAATGGTGAGTGCTAAAGTAAGTGGGTCAAATAAACTTAAGCTCGGAATAGTTTAAGAGAATTTTTTTTTTGTTGTTTTTTTGTTAGTCTGCTGAAAAAGTTAGTTTGCTGGTTTTAGATGGTTTAAACTGGTCCCCAGTCTGCTATGAGCTGTTTTTAGCTAGATGACCAACAGGTCTTCTGGCCTGACAAGCTGAAAAGTGCCCTCTTTAAATATACCAATAAAAATTTGTAACATCTTAAAACTGTCTACTCTGGTTTGCTGATGTCCCTGCCTGGTCTGTTGACAGGCTTTAAAGGGTTTGAGGCACTTTTACGCTGGTCTGGGGCTGGGAGACTTGCTGAAGAACAAGTTGACTAAACTACACATAGGAGACGAGCCCAAACCAGCTAAGACCAACTTATACCCACTTAGCATATTTAAAGCTGGTTTATTCAGTAGGATTTCAAAAAACAAAAGTGGTTTAATCTGGCCCTCAGTCTGGCCAAGCTGTTTTTAGCTGGCTATTTTCAGTTGAATAGTGCCCAAAAAACCCTCTTAGACCACCCCGACCAATCTGGAAGACAAGCAAACCAATTTAGACTGGTTTAAGCAGGCTTTGTCAGCAAGGTAGTTCTTTGAGAATGCCAAAATCAGCCAATATTCTTGCATTAAACTTCCCCTGCTATTCATTATTCTAATTATTTGACCCAAGCTGAAATCAAAAGCAATTTGTTGTATTAGCAATGGAAAGCTGAAGTAGTTAGGAAAAATGGTAATGTCCAGACAGTCAAAAATATAGTAAGTTTTATCTTAATGAGCTGTCAAGCTGTGTAAAAGAAAATTCCACCCAGTGGGCTGAGGAACTGGGTGATCCCTACACCATAATTTGCTTGCTTAGTAAAATACAGTATGTTTTATAAACTACAGCTCTGGCCAACAAGGATATGAGATTTTTCTTCTGTCTTTTTATGCTTTGAGTGCTGTCTGCTGCTTGCCAAGAGCAAAGCTGAGCAATGAGACAGGATGGAGAGGAATGGAGAGTGCCAAGTGACTCCAGTCTTAACCAGTCTCAGCAGAATCATTCTAATGATGAGACCCACACATTGGAAGGTGACCCACTTATTGTGCAACGCCTACTGTGATTTGCAGTCTCCAAAGATGCCCTGGCCCAATTACAACATGTACACATTGTGTGAGATTATGTATTTGCTTGTACGTTATGGGTGGGCGGGTGTTTGGTAGAACATAGCTCAAAATGATCTACTGCAGATGTGGCGACCAACCATAACAATATGCCAAATTTTGACTAAGTGCACAAGGAAATGGCAGCAGAATGTTTGTACGGAAATAGCGAAGAACTTCTCCTGTCAAGCTCAACAAATGGTATTAAGTATCTGGATTGTGCATAAATCAGAATGAACTTCATCAGGTGTTCTGGTGTTTGTATCATCCAGAAAGAAAAAAAACATGATTTCACGCATAATGCATTCATTGCTGACTCCAGCCCTCATTGTTCCAAACAATGCCCTACAGGCAACAGCAGCATATGCTGGACATTAGCTCTTGTAATTCAGTCAGCATGTTTGTGTGTAACTCAAAGCAGACAGCATGTGCGCTTAAGAAGGACTGATAGCAAATAATCATTGCATGTCTATTGGGATGATCTGTATAAAATATAGGGATTTTTTAAATGGAAATTTTCCAAGCAAAAACACCTCGCACTTAGTTCACTGAACTGAACACCAAGGTACATTTTCAGGCCACTGCTACAAAAAAAAAAACCTGCCTCTAGTACTGCATTATTTATTACTACTGGCACAACGAGATGTTAAACAGTGTCAAGCGGAGTACGTCTAATTAATCTAAGTACATTCCAGAAGACTGAACTGATTGCCTCCTTCACCGTTCATTCCAGGATACAGCATTTGATTTCACTGATATGAGAGCAGAGCTGGCAGGCAAAATAAAACTAGACAACGCTTCCCTTTTTTTTTCTTTTTTTAGTGGAACTATGAAGATGGATGATCCAAAACAAACGGAAACAAAACTCTGGTATACGCATGCAGTGTTATGGCCAACCAGTCACATTTAATTGCTAGTCTAACAGTTTTGTTGTCTTATTATTATTAAATTTAAAATGATTTTATTAGGTATCAGAGTACAAGCAATGGCTTGGGGTCAAACCGACTAACTGGATTCAACACAGTTCACCAAAAAAAACCATACTGTCAAAAAAACAAAAACAAAACAAAAAAAGTTTAAAAAAATAATAATTTTACAAAAATAACAATAGAGTTACAAAAAATAAATAAAATATTTTGTAACTGTTTTCTTTCTCTATATTTTTAAAAACATTTTAAAGAGATGTGTGGAAAAGCACACAGTAGAGCATGGCACTAGTAGTAATGCCAAGATCATGGGTTTGATTCCCAGCAAACTGAGCCCTAACCTAATGAAAATGCACACCTTCAATGCAGTGTAGGTTTCCTCAGATAAATGCACCTTCCAAATGCATAAATGTAAATACCCTCAGAGGGTAGACAAGAAACTGACATAAAATCAAGTATCAATGACCCTAAATGAGAAAAAGTGACATTTCAAGATAAACATCAAAGGTAACCAATACTTATTTTAACTTTGTAAAATTAAAATGGGTCAAATTGACCTGCACGAAAATATAATGGCAAGGTGCTTTGTTCAAATGTTCCCTACACAGATAAAAATTCATAGACAGTTTGTCATTTTGTCAACAACAAAAGTTTAATATACATGGAAAAACAAATATGTCAAAAAATGTGTTTTGTTAAATATAACCGGACATCTTAAATCAAACAGATTAAGTTGACTAAAATAAACTGCTTGAATTTATTCAGGAGTGAGATTTTGTTTAAATAAACATGAATGTCAAAAAGATTCCAGAATGCGGTTACGTTATGGCCAGAAGTTAAATAACAAACAGCTCACTGGAATTTGGATGAATTCACTTGTGAAGTGAGTTTTTTAGCTTAAGATTTAAAAGATATGTACACAGTGTCAGTAAACAATCACATGACTTCATTTAAGGCTATGGGATGAGTGCGACTGGCCTTATTTTCTTCCATCTAGTCCATTTCTGCCGCATCAAGCTCTGTGAGAAATTTCTGGCACTTATAGATGAGGACATTAATGGCCTCAGTAACCAGGACATCAGGAGGAAGGATCTCAACTGAGATGGACTCTCGTGGACTCAACTAAGACTAAATAAATCAACACAGAAGGGAGATTTGACAATGCATATGGAAAATCATCAAACAAACCCAACTCAATGCTTTTAGTTGTAAACATACATATGAAATGATCCCGCACTCTGCCCAGTTTCACCAAGTTCTTCAAGTCATCATGCCGGAGAACTTCTCTGCTGCATGTGTCTAAACGACTGTTGACAACTTTAGCCACCTTCCTTCCTGAAATGAATAATTATTAGATTATAACACAACAATAAAAGTACCAAATATCAAGATTACATGGGAATAAAGCGAAATAACCCTACCGTTCACGTTCTGGATCTCAATAACTCCTGGTGAGAAGCAGCGCTTTAAACTCTCAGCTTGTTCTCCCTCAATGGTCTGTAATATTGTGATTTCAGGAAGAAGTCTGTAGCTTGCAGTGGCCACAGGAGAAAACTTGGCATGATCCTTGCCTGTGAGGTGCAAAGAAACTTTCCAGTTTATAAATACACAAGAAACTAGGTACTGGATGTTGGAGTTAGATAATAACTATAGCTTTATTAAAGAAATATACATATGCTTCACTGGAAATCAAAGATCTATTTGGTCAGGAGCCTTTTATATTATTACCTATTCCCTTGATACAGTGCATGACTATATCCAGTTCCTGCCCTGGTCGAAGTTGTGCCAGGAGAATGTCCCCATGCACAGGACCAATCTTGGCACCTGCAAACACATCAGTCTGATTTCCAATCGGGAGCCATTTAATGTCACCAGAGTAGACTGAAACCAAACACAAGAGTTTAGTCACATACTGTAAACAGGACAGTGATAAACAGAAAGTTTTGTCATGGTTAGCAAATAATATGCAAGTAAATTCTGCCATTATTTACACACTCTCACTTTGTTCCATACTTGTACTTTTCTCCTTGGAACACAAAATGAGCTAGGCAGATGTTATGCAGTCTAAGTCACCTTACCTTTTAAATTCATTGCATCTATTTTCCATACAGTGAATGGTTACTGAAACTTTATTCTGCCTTACATCTTTTGTGTTGCACATAGGGCTGCACAAATAATCTAAACAAAACCGCTTAAATCATTATATGGTTAGTGTATTTATTTATCAAACTGCAAAAGCTGTGATTTAATTCAATAAATACAATGTGCTGTGTGTTTCAGAGAGAAGTGCAGCACAGTGTTCATTTAAACTCAAGCAGCTCCAGAGCCGGCATTTGAGTTCTGACTTCGGGAACACAATATAGGTCAACCAACTTCCCAAACTTGTAATGAGAAGCAGTTATAAACGAGCTGTTGTCACCAAAGAGAAGTTTTAAGAACGCCCTGTGTTTTTTTTTTTTTTTTGTTGCACACAATAGTTTAACATTTGAAAATGAAGAAATTAAGATGTGCAGTAGAATAACATTTGTACTGTTTTAATAAAAAAAAAAGTTATAAAAAATTAAACCGTAGTACTGTGAAATAAAAGTATTTTTATATTATTACTTATTAATTATTTATTGTTTATTAATATTATTATTTTTCATTATTTGATAGTCATAAATATAGATTTTTTTTTGGCCAAATTGGGCAGCAATACAAACAAGCAGATCAAACCCGGTGCTTTTTTTTATTTTTCTTCACAATCGCTTTGTTTTTTATTACATAACTTTCAAAATAAGGATCAGAGAGAGGGTGAATAATTGATCATTAAAAAAAGCTAAATGACAAATTGACAGTAAACCAATTTTTGCATATTAAAAAAAAACTACTTAATTAAATTAAGTACCGGTAAACCATATTTTTACTCACCCATGTGATTAAGATATAACTCCTTGGGATCTGAAGAGTCTTTAGGGGCTCTAGTATTCCTGGTGCATTTTACCTTCAGCTGAAGTTGAATTGTGTCAATTTCAGTGCCTTCCTGATCATCTGACAAACATATACAACACATAATATAATTTACATAAAAACAACAAAAACAAAGAATAATCAACAAGTTCAAAAACCAAATTTCTTATTAAACTAACATTTTTTTCTGAAGAAATATATAACCATTTCTAATGACCCAGATTCCTGTACTCAAAAAGACGGGAATCTGCTTTAATGGGCACAAGGCCAAGCCTATGAGCCAGAATCTCATCCTGAATGATTGAGGTGTTGTTGTAAATGAAGACTTTTTCAATGGCCATTGTTTGGACCTATTTTCAAATTAGATGATGTTCAAAAAAATGTGTTCAAAGATCATGAATGCAGGCTGACACTATGGACAAAAATCATCAAACACACAGTACCTCAGCCAGTAATATACGGCGAAAAGAATTGGTGATGACCGCGTCTATTCCAATCATATCAAACTCCAACGATTCCTCATCCGAGTGAACTATATCGACTCTGAAAATCTGCAAGAGTAAAATTATAAGTAAATCAGGTATAAAACGTCCGTCTTAGCAGCGTCTATATAATAAATGACTGCCAGTACATTTCTCACACCTTTTTGAATTTTTCCAAGTCCCATGTCATCGTAACCAGGGTAATTTCCTGGATAATGTGTAGTATGGACCTGTATATACAGTAAAATGTGGCTTTATATGTAGCTTACCGGAATACCCTCTAATAAACAATTATAAAAGTGATCATATAAGTCTAATAAACAACAACCATTGCAGTTTGAAGTAACTTGAAGTAAACCTGCACGATAAGTGCAACAATATTTTATTAAATAAGGGTTACTTAAATTAACAAGAAAACAGTCTATATCAACATAAGCACAGTGAATATTATGCACATTGTTATGCCAAATTCACCCAATATTACTCTATTACGAATTTCATCCACGTTGCTCATAGGCGCCGCCATCATTGTTGTCGTGTCATTCTTCTCTTGCGCCGATAGAGGGTCGAAAACTTCCATTCAGAAAGAAACTGTATTCGAAAAGAATTTCACCATTGTCATGCTTTAACAAAACAATACACACACCAAATATGAGATAAAAAAAATATATATAAAACAATAGCCAACTATATATAAGTTTTAATGAAGACTTTGGCGTTCTGTATTTCAACTTATTGATAAACCTCTTAAACTGTTTAAAAATCCTACAAGGTTACCATAGCCGTTAAAACAAGGTTTTTAGGTTTTCAACGGCTCTTATTTTTACTATGACGAAAAATGTAATATTTTTTAAATTTTTCTAAATATTGTGGTTTGGTGCAGTTAATGAAAACAAATTAATTCAGATTTGTATTTTCCAATAAGTATGTAATAAGTAAGTTAAATCAGATGCCCCTGGATCTCTGTGGTCTGGATGAGTCAAGTAAGTTAGATGACAGACCTACACACAAACACACACACGCGCGCACACACACACACAATATATATATATATACATACATATATATATATATATATATATATATATATATATATATATATATATATATACATACATATATATATATATATATATATATATATATATATATATATATATATATATATATATATATATATATATATATTCATTTAAATGTTTATTTCTTAAACATTAATGTATTTGTTCCTTTGGGGACTTTTATTCTATCTTCACTGCAGCGTCACTGGAGTATTTCGCGCACACCGTGAAGGTGCACAAGTAGATAAGTTAGGAGTGATTCTAAACCCGTACCTGGAATTAACTCTTTGTTGTTCATCGTGAATGAAGTCGTCCAACCAATCCAGAGAGAGCAGACAGGTGACCGTAGTTGTTCTCTTGCAGTTGTTTTAAGGGCTTCAGTCTTTGCATGCTCTATGGACGGAACTGTGGACAGAGTTGTGGAGGAGGGATCCACGCGTGGGTTCTCTCGGACGGACGTTTCCCTCAGCGGAGGGGATGAGAGCAGGGACACCGACCACAGCCAGAGATCTCACGAAACACAACCTGACGACGAGGTACAACACTAAATTAGTAAATTAGTCGAGTTTTTACTTGAACTTGTAGGCTATAAAAGGTTGTTATATCGCATATAAGAATTAATCCCCTAATAAATATGTTTGTGTATGTTTATATGTAAATAAAATATACGTATATTAATACTATTTGTTTAATACTTAAACTTAATTATTTGTAAGTTGTATATGAGCGTTTAATAAAGGAATATGAGGTAAAATTAGGTAATTATGTATGTAGTATATTGTATACACTTTAAAAACGTAATATTTATGTGTGAGTGTGCGTGTGTGTGTATATATATGTATATATATGTATGTATATGTGTGCGTGTGAAATATACGTTTAAAAATAAAATTTAATTTATTTTAATTTATCATTTGTTTAATGTTTAAGTAATGTTTGTTTTTTGTTTAAAGCGCTCTTTGCCCATTAGGGATTTTTATCCCTATATCCGCTGTGCCCTCTGCAATGGATTTTTCATTGATGCCACCACCATCACAGAGTGTCTTCACACTTGTAAGTCTGTTTTTCCCCACTGGTGTAATGGTATAAATTTAATTTATTATTTTCTCTTTTTTTTTCATATAATCTGTGATCTTTACACAGTTTTGAATCATGCCTGTTTATTTCCCCTTTCACAGTTTGTAAGAGCTGCATCGTCAAGCACTTTTTCTACAGCAACAGGTGTCCTAACTGCTCGATTGTTGTGCACCAGACACAGCCTCTGAACAGTATCAGGTAGCTTCAGTTTTATTGAAGTCTTGTTTTATTAATACTGTTCTTGTCGATTTCAACTTTAGTGAACTGAGCGTACAGGGCGTAGTGTTGTTTACCACTTTTGCTCTGTCACTAGAGATTTAGTCTAGCTGTTGTTTTCGAGACCATCCCTTGTGTCTAATTACTGCTGCCTAGCAATAACAGCCTCACATATGTCCTGCGGTCTTTAAGGATTCTTGTATGCTTTAGTGTTTAATTACTGGTCATGTTTTAGCCTGGGAGTAAAATTTCATCACTTTTTTTTCTATTAGACCTGACAGACAATTACAAGACATTGTTTTCAAGATGGTTCCATATTTGGAAGAAGGTTAGTGGAGTTTATGTTAAACACTTTCTTGTTACACTTTTGTTCCCCCATTCTGTCATTTGATACATAAACAACACAAAATATGTGTTTTTTCTTCATTAGATGAAAGGTCGCGAATATATGCATTTTATAAACAGAGAGGGCTTGGCGTTCCTAAACCAGGTTTGTTTATGCATTCACTCAACTTAAGTTTATTATTTGAATATATATAGGTATATAGGTGATATTATTCTATTGTGCTTATGATGCAATCTTTTTTCTTTATTTGTTTCCCCCCTAGTGGCGTCTCCAGCTACATGCCCAGTAAAGCCGCATCAGAGACAGAAGAAAGACATGCTGCCTCAGTCTGTTTTTACAATTCCCTCAGAGCTAGATGTGTCTCTGATGTTGGAGTTTGTGGGGTCAGTAATGTTCATTTGAGATTCAGCGTATATCATTAATGTCGTTTAGCTTCTAGAGCTTTCAGCTGACTCTATGTAAATGTAATGAGTTTTGATAAAAAAAAAAGGCAAAGACAGGTTTCATTTTTGCAATAACACACCATGAATTATTCAGAAAGGCCCGCAACATGCATTAAGTAAATAGGGTAAATTTAGTTTTCATGTTGAATCGAAGTTTTCTGAATGCCAGACAGGTTATTTTGTGTATCATCACTAGATGGAGCTAAACAGTCAAAAATCAAAAGTCTCTTTAAAACAGTGATTTTCAACATTTTTCTTTGAAAGGCCTCCCACTGTTCAACACAGTATTCAAAGCCCCTCCCAAGAACCACTTGCCATGTGCTCTGAATTTGCACAACTGTAAAAGCCCGCCTATTATTTATGAATTATTTGATTTATTACAAAAAACATGTAATCTTTTAATGTTTCATCTAATCTTTATTTTTACATGTTTTTGATTTACAGAGCTGAAGAGGGTATTGAGAACTTTAAGGTAACTTTTAATATTTTGTCAGTCTTGCAATATGATATTTTCGTACTTTGTTTTGTGTGTGTGTGTACTCACACAAAATAATGTACTTTGTATTACGGAAACGCATTGCAATATTATTTATGCTTAATATAAACACTTTAATCATGGTGTAGAATTGAGCTGAAGTTGTGCTGTAGGCCTTGCTGATTTTCCGTTTTTAATATCCTGATTATATTTTCCCCCTCAAGCCCCTTGAAAGGAAGTATGTGCGTGTGTCAGGGGAAGCCACTGTCCGTCATGTGGAGCTTTTTATCAGGAGGAAGATGGAACTGAGTCAAAACTGCAAGGTGAAATACAGATTTTATCACCCACCAGTGTATTTTGAATCATAAACCACACTCTGTATCAGGGTAAGGTCTTGGTCTTAAACAGCAACATTAAACCAGACGCATAAATCCTGCATCAGATGGTCAACAAAGTCAGAGGGGTGGGGTGAGCAGAACACCCCCCATCTTTGTTAGTCACTGAGTAATTCGTACTGACAGAGTCATTTTATGCAAAATTGTTAAAATTGCTAAATTCAGCAAAATTACTCGTCCTCTTTGGGTTTCCACAATGAGGTCATCATGTTAAAGTGTGATTAAAGAAATGATGTTATTAGGATGTTCCCTCTCCCTCTCAACACTTCACAATCCTGCCACATTGATGTTTAATTAGTTTCCCCCTAATCCTAATTCTGGATAAGGATTTGAGTCTTTGAAAAGAGCCACAGCTCTGTCGAGCATAGTAATGACTCTCTGTGGTTGTGAATAACAGAGATTATGTGTGAAACAAAAATCTAGTGCTGTTTATGTATATATTTTACAGTGTCCTTGTTAAATACTGTATGTTGCATATACTTACTATAGTAATTCAAGGTAAGAATGCATAATTACAAGCATCTAACCCTAAACCAAACTCCTAATATTAACCCTATAGTAGATATATGTAAGTAATTAATATTACCCAGTACTAAACTGTATAATTACACTGTAACAATGATACCTTAAAATAAAGTATAATATTGAACTTTAATACACATACAACAGATGTATACTTATAAATTTTCTTTATTTTCATTGTTAATTGTTCATAGTATGTATACATGTGACTTGGGGCATTTTAAAGATATATTCTGGGTTCAAGTCAAGTTTAGCTCGACAGACAGCATTTGTGGCATAATGTTGATTTCCACTTCTTCTTCCAGTCTGGGTTACTGTAAGGCACACACAATGGAAGTCAATGGTGCCAGTCTGTAATGCTGACATGATATTAGTAGTGTAAAAAATGCTTATTGTGTTTTATTAATGTATTTTACGGTGTTTGTTGCCAGGACAGCTTAGTTGAAATCAGAATTAATGCTATTATAAAAGTCTAAGCTTCATAGTTTTGCTACTTAATTGCAGCATTGTGATCTATAGTCACATGCAGCAGTTGTTGGTAATGGTTGCTTGCACGTTGTGAGGCTAACAGTCATATTTGGATTACTGGCTTAAGGGTTTTTCCTGGCGTCCAGACACTCAGTGTTGATAAGCTAAGACTGATCTGGCTCGGTGAGGAACACCTCGTAGTGCCAGGGACATCTACTGGGATAGAGGTGAAAGAGGAGGCACGAGGGCTTTTATGTCTGGCTTCAGGATAGCCCGCTGTGCCCTGCTCCATATACTAGACTAAAAATTGTCTAATCATTTTGGGAATACACTGAGGCTGTATTGTATATGCTTATGGAGGCTCAAAGTGTATTTCCATCTGGTATTTTAGGGTCACTGTGGAAAAGCAGTCTTCTATAAAGTTTGTACCCACTGGAATCCAACTTTTATTAATGATGTTTGCTAATGCAAGAATTCCTGTTTCTATTGCATTACTTGTGATATTTTAGTTAAGGTTTTATTTCTGAGAATTCAGCTTTGGCATTGTGCTATGGTCAGGAATAGTACTTCAAAACATGCAGTGTTTTGAGGAGGAGTGCTATTACTTTCCTAAAGTGATCAGGCTAAAGGCATTGGTATTGCATCACTTACATGAACATTTACATTCTACTTCATTTGACAGGTTGATGTTGTGTGTGGAGAGCATCTTCTTGAGCAATGCCAGTCTTTGAGAGAAGTTTGTAATACCATGGGAAAAAATGCGTTGCAGGTGGGTGTCTGATAAAATTTACCTTTCATATTTTTTTTTATTTTTTTTTTCTGTTATATACTTTTGCAAAAAATAAAATGACTAGAGGCACAGAGAATTTCTTAAAATGACAATTTATCCAAAAATTAAACACAAAAAAAGGTATTTAAAAAAATGTAGGTAACCAAACAGTTTCTGGTCCACATTGACTTCCATTATTTTTTTTTTGTATTTTTTATTTACATTTTGTCAATTGAATAAGTCCTTGCTGAATTTAAGTATTCATTTTTTGTTGTTATTTTTTTTCTTGCTGACCCAGAACTTGTAAATAGTAATGTAAATGCTGTATTCCTTAATACCTTTCTTATTTTCCCTCTTTAGGACGGCATGCTGGTTCTGCATTTCGGACTTGTTCTACCTGCTCAGTAAAGAGGAAATACACAGAAAGACCAACTACTGTGAAATTTATATTGTACAGTGGTTTTATTTCAATGTTCTCATATAACAGTGATCCTATGCAGTGATCCTTTGTCTTCCTGGTTGCCTTCTGCTCAAAAAGATGAAAAATATGGCAGCATTGTTTGAGCAAATGCATTAATGAGCCATTTCCAGAATATACTGCTTGTTTGTTTGTTTGTTTGTTTGTTTGTTTGGATGATTGATCTTTGGTTACAATTTCCACAGCTGTAATGGTTCTATGAATGCTCTTTTATACATTAACAAAAACATAAAGTAATTATTTTACACCTTGTCTCTGAGAATATATCGTTTGACATCAATTGTATTGCTTGGTTTTGTTGTGCTTCTAGTTCAGCTGACAAAAAGAGAATCTGTACTTTGGAAAAATAATTCACTCAAGTACCTGGACTGTACCTAAATTGTTAAGTATTTAATTCTGTACAGCAATGAAGATGTTTGTTTGGTTTTCTGTCTTTCTTTCCTCAACTCTTCTAGGGCTGTTTCTAAGTGTTTCTGGTTGTCTTTGTTTATTTTCGATTGAAATCTATGTATTGTTTGAGCCATATTGTGTTATTACAAGGCTTTTGGGGGAAAGATCTTTCAAATGTTTTTTTTTCAATATTGTAATTGAAGTCTTGTTCGCCAGATCCACGCCATTGCATATAAATACTATGCAAATATTACGCATCCCTTTTCATTTAGTCATCTTTATAGTTTTGGAAAATATTTTATGACACACACTGATTTTCTGTTTGTGTGTTGCTGATTTCAAACTGAGACAATGTCTTATTATTTATGCCTAAAAGTTAGGAAACATCTGTATGGGATTCTTTGTTTAAGCTATTATCATAAAAAATCACTGGAGGGTCTAAGGCTCGCTATAAGAGGGAGAAGAGGGATAGAGAGATGTTTCCCACTAACCCACAGGGACTGTTGAAAATGGTTGCCAAAGAAACCCGAATTAAACCCCCTGTATGGCTTCGCCATTTCAGTGATTGACCGTCTTTTGGAACAACACAAAGCAGAAGCTCTTTTTTGGAGTGGAGTGGGAGAATATAATCAAACATAACTTTAAAGAAACCGAATCCATTAGCCTTTAAATTGAAGGTAATCTTACTGCCATTGAACAGGGTTAATGCAATTTAAATGATTATATGTGCACTCATTTTTAAAAGTTTGGAGCCAGTTAGATTTTTATGAAAGAATTGAGGAATTGATCAAAAGTGTCATTCAATTAATTAAATGTTTTTTTTTTTCTATCAAAACTTGGAAAAATAGATTCCATAGATTTCACAAAAATGTAAGGCAGCACAACTATTTTCGACAATAATAATAAATTTTACTTTAGCACCACAACAGATTAGAATGATTTCTGAAGGATCATAACATTGAAGACTTGAGCGAAAATTGTGTTGCAATCTCCAGAATAAATAACTTTTTCAAATATATTCAACTAGAACATAATTATATTAAATTGTAATATTTCACAATATTGGAATTTATCAAAATCAATTCAGTCTTGATAAGTATAAGAAACATCTTTCAAAAGCATTCAAAATCTTACCAACCCCAAACATTGTTCATAAAGGCTTAAACCATAAAGAATCAACAAAACCACTATAACTAAAATAAATGAGTTGCAAGTAAAAGAAACATTACCTATTTAATATGCTAAATCTTGAGTCTTTATTGAGTTTTAGAAATAAACAGCCATTAAAAGCAGTGTAATAACATTAAATGTAATGCACATTTTTTATATGAGACAGATAAGATTAGTAAATGATTTATGAATAAAAAAAAAAACATAACTAAAACATTTAAATTATCGACTTTATTGTGGTTAAGGCATATACAGTATTGTTCAAAATAATAGCAGTACAATGTGACTAACCAGAATAATCAAGGTTTTTCGTATATTTTTTTATTGCTACATGGCAAACAAGTTACCAGTAGGTTCAGTAGATTGTCAGAAAACAAACAAGACCCAGCATTCATGATATGCACGCTCTTAAGGCTGTGCAATTGGGCAATTAGTTGAATTAGTTGAAAGGGATGTGTTCAAAAAAATAGCAGTGTGGCATTCAATCACTGAGGTCATCAATTTTGTGAAGAAACAGGTGTGAATCAGGTGGCCCCTATTTAAGAAAGAAGCCAACACTTGTTGAACATGCATTTGAAAGCTGAGGAAAATGGGTCGTTCAAGACATTGTTCAGAAGAACAGCGTACTTTGATTAAAAAGTTGATTAGAGAGGGGAAAACCTATAAAGAGGTGCAAAAAATGATAGGCTGTTCAGCTAAAATGATCTCCAATGCCTTAAAATGGAGAGCAAAACCAGAGAGACGTGGAAGAAAACGGAAGACAACCATCAAAATGGATAGAAGAATAACCAGAATGGCAAAGGCTCAGCCAATGATCACCTCCAGGATGATCAAAGACAGTCTGGAGTTACCTGTAAGTACAGTGACAGTTAGAAGACGCCTGTGTGAAGCTAATCTATTTTCAAGAATCCCCCGCAAAGTCCCTCTGTTAAAAAAAGGCATGTGCAGAAGAGGTTACAATTTGCCAAAGAACACATCAACTGGCCTAAAGCGAAATGGAGGAACATTTTGTGGACTGATGAGAGTAAAATTGTTCTTTTTGGGTCCAAGGGCCACAGGCAGTTTGTGAGACGACCCCCAAACTCTGAATTCAAGCCACAGTACACAGTGAAGACCGTGAAGCATGGAGGTGCAAGCATCATGATATGGGCATGTTTCTCCTACTATGGTGTTGGGCCTATTTATCGCATACCAGGGATCATGGATCAGTTTGCATATGTTAAAATACTTGAAGAGGTCATGTTGCCCTATGCTGAAGAGGACATGCCCTTGAAATGGTTGTTTCAACAAGACAATGACCCAAAACACACTAGTAAACGGGCAAAGTCTTGGTTCCAAACCAACAAAATTAATGTTATGGAGTGGCCAGCCCAATCTCCAGACCTTAATCCAATTGAGAACTTGTGGGGTGATATCAAAAATGCTGTTTCTGAAGCAAAACCAAGAAATGTGAATGAATTGTGGAATGTTGTTAAAGAATCATGGAGTGGAATAACAGCTTAGAGGTGCCACAAGTTGGTTGACTCCATGCCACACATATGTCAAGCAGTTTTAAAAAACTGTGGTCATACAACTAAATATTAGTTTAGTGATTCACAGGATTGCTAAATCCCAGAAAAAAAAAAATGTTTGTACAAAATAGTTTTGAGTTTGTACAGTCAAAGGTAGACACTGCTATTTTTTTGAACACACCCCTTTCAACTAATTGCCCAATTGCACAGCCTTAAGAGCGTGCATATCATGAATGCTGGGTCTTGTTTGTTTTCTGACAATCTACTGAACCTACTGGTAACTTGTTTGCCACGTAGCAATAAAAAATATACTAAAAACCTTGATTATTCTGGTTAGTCACATTGTACTGCTATTATTTTGAACAATACTGTACATGTGTAACAGGTTAGTTAAGTGGTTTGGTCCCTTATTCGTAATATAGTGCTTTCAAATAAACCTTTCATAAATAATTGTACATTTATCTATAATCATTGGATCAGTGGTCAACCCCTAATATTGAAGTTCATATTTATACTGCTAACACCATCAACAGGACTGAAATACTCTCTGAAACTACAAATAAGAAACAGGAAATATTTGAGGCCTAAGTTCTGGAGTATTAAACCAGTATATTGTAGATATGGTTTTTGAAACATTATGTCACCATTGCAATATCTTAAATGTGTTAGCAATTACTATAAACAACAAGTTGCAGTTTTTAGCTAATAGCAGTGTTTACTGTGCCAAACGCTCATAAGTCTGGTGGGAAAATAGCTAGAGAAGCATATGTTTAATAAGCATAACTATTCTAGTTGGAGTTAACATCAACAGTATCACTCTTTTCTGGCTTTTTAATCACAGCAGTTTCCTCCGGGTTCTCCTCCCGCTTGGCTCCTGCCTTGGATTTGCCATGTCCCTCTTCTTCTTTCTCTTTTTTGGGATTGCGGGTTGAGGTGAAAGCAGAGCGGCTCTGATACCCATAAGTGATGCTGGGTGTGCTAGAGAAAGTCAACCCAGAACTGAAGTGGGTTTCTTCACCCTCCAGTAGCTTTCTATGAGGACATCAATGACGACTGGTTAGTTCTTATTCAATTTTTAATCTCACTGCATTAGTAATGTCATGTGCAATTAATGTGGAATCATTGGTGATTTACCTGTATGCTGCAATTTCAATGTCTAATGCCATCTTGACGTTCAGAAGATCCTGATACTCCCGGAGGTGACGGGCCATTTCACTCTTAGTATTTCTAAGATCAAGGTCCAGCTGCCCAATTGTTTCCTGGTTAATGAGGTTTTTAAAAAATATGTATCAATATTAGCCTTACAACAAAAATATTCTGAAATGGCGATCATAAAATTACAAGCATATTCTTATAAAGAAATGCAATACATTGAAACCAGCTTGCACTTTTCACATTCACATGACAATTAATTAATTTAGCTCACCAAAATTAGATCCTTCTTATTAAAGCTGATGTGTACCTTTATCTCTTGGCATTGACTGGCTGACTCAGTACAAATTCAGAGACGCTTATCTGATTTGCACTGGCACTTCTTTCACTCTCAAAAGATGAAAGGTCAAAGATCATGTCCCTGGAAAAACCTCAAGTCAAAATGATCTGGATATGGCAGTCTAATCAATGTTCACATTTATAAACTATCTAACTCATCAAGCAGCTCTAACACATCTATATAAATATAAACTGAGATTATCATTCAGGTTTCTTTCACCAAGTGAACATGACCTTGCAGAAGCCTCCCTTGAAAAATCCTCTTTATTAAGAGGCTCTTAGTGGAATTAACCTCAGCCACCTCTCATGTGCGATTAGTTCAGCACCATGGACAGAGCACCCGGCTACTTGACATGCCATTTCAAGCAGTTTCACTCTTGTCCTGTGGTATAATTCACAGTTATTCTAATTATTTTATTTGTTTCATGAGATCCTTCGGTTAATTGGCTAATTACATTAAATATTTATACTTTTAAACATGTATTTATCATGCTGCAGGACTATTAAAATAAGTATTGAAAGCAAAAAGTTGACTAAAAATTGTGAAAACCAGCCAGAGCACATAAAACATGCTTATATAGTTATATAAATACAAAATAAATAGAAATATAAATATAAATGTAAAATAAAAATACAAACTAAACATAAATTGAAAGGATATTTCTCAATAAAAAAATATTGTTTAAATAAAATGTCTCGTTTATCTTTCTTTATATAATATTTTTATCATTAAATTGTGTTATATTTTCATACATGCTTAACTCCAAAATGATGTCATTTTTATGTGTCTACCTGATAACCTGAGACCTCGGCATTGTGTGCCTCTTCCATCTCGCGGATCTGTCGTTCAAGTGACTCGTTTGCGCCTCGCAAGGTTTCGATTTCAATGGTTTTGGACTGTAGTTGTCGCCTGTAGTCGTTGATCTCCTCTCTTGTTGCTCTCATGGCCTCGTTGGTTCTTGTGGCCTGTTCATTGAGGCTGGTGAACTTTGATTTGTACCATTCCTCGGCCGACTGCAGGTTCTTAGAAGCGAGTGTTTCGTACTGCCCACGGATCTCTTTGAGGGCCGAGGTCAGATCCGGCTTGGATAACTCTACTTCCACAGATATCTGGGCTGCCTGGATCATACTAGTCAGCTCCGCCACCTCTTCATCATGCACTTTCCTCATAAAATTGATCTCGTCCAAGAGGGACTCGACCTTTCTCTCCAGGTCCACACGCACCATTGTGGCATCATCCACATCTTTCTTGTAGGATCTGAGCGTCAGCTCTGCCTCCTCGCGCGCTCGGATCTCGTCCTCAAACTTGCCTCGAAGTTTCTGCAATTCTTCGTCGATATTATCTCGTTCAATGAGAATATGAGCTTTTTCGTTGTTCAGCTCGTCCACCTGGGCTCGCAGATCCCGGATCTCTTGGCGATAGAGGTCAGCGAGTCTAGACGGCTCGTTCTGCCTCTGACGCAGACTCACGAGCTCGGTCTCCAGCACTTGATTGTGCTGCTCCAGATTGCGCACCTTCTCGATAAACATCGCGAAACGGTCATTGAGACCTTGAAGTTGTTCCTTCTCATTGGTTCGGACGATTTTAAACTCGTTGTTTAACACAGCTGTTTGAGAGAAATCCACGTTATCGAAATGTACCGGTGAGAAAGAAGATGACCGGCCCGATCTTTTAAGGTAACCCGCTGGAGAGGCGGTGCTGCGGGAGAGAGAGTGGGACCTGAAGCCGCTGGAAGACATAGAGCTCCTGGAGGAGACATTGCTCATTCTAGAACCGGTGAAACGAGGGGTTTCCCCGAAAATCTTTCTATAGGATGAGGACATGTAGTTGTCTGATCCGTAACTCATCTTCGTCACAGCTAAATGAGTCTAAAATGGGTGTGCTTGTCATTATATAGCCTTCCCGGCGGACTGTCCCATTCAACAGCCTGTCATGTTCCCTCTGGTGGTGACAGTTAAGATGAGAATAAACCGTTTCAGACCATTAAAAAATTAATTTAGTTGTTGTGTTTTCAAAAGGAATGACATTTGCACACAAAGAACAGATTTTTGGGCTGTTTAAACTGTCATGTGTCGATGGAACTGCCCAGGTTTACGCACCCGAAATTTAACAGTTAAATCGATTTAGGCTAGATCTTTTTGTCTTTTTCTTCCTTTCTTTTTTTCTTTATCTTTTGTTGTTGTTGGAATATTAAATGTTTGACTGAAGAAAAAAAAAACCTTTAGCCCCGACTTTTAATACACAGAATTTACTTCAGTTACAATATTAAAATAAAAATAATAACAATTTGCAGGCTGACCAGACGAACAGCGCCCAAAATATTTTTAATACATTTAAAATAAATAAATAGCAATTAATAAATAACGGTCATTGTCTTTGCGCTGTTGAAAAAGCAGCATATAGCAGCCCAGGATTGTTTGCTGGTTTTAGTCTACACCCTAGCCAACTGAACTCAAAAGTGTCTAAAAGCCTTCTAAAACCAGCAAACAGACAAAGGTTTGGGAAACTGTCCAAGACCATCACAAAGCGTAGGCTGATTTAAGATGTTGTTTTTTTTTTGCCAAAAAAAGTACACCCCTTGAGTACACCCCTCACATTTCAGCAACCATTTTAGTATATCTTCTCAAGGGACAATACTATAGAAATTAAACTTTTATTTTAGAGTAGTCAAGGTGCTGCTGGTGCAGTATAGATTTACTATCCTCTGAAAATATATTAACTTACAGCCATTATTGTCAATATAGCTGGCAACAAAAGTGAGTACACCCTAAGTGACAACAAAGCCGCATGTCCTATTCATCATGTTCATGTTCAAGATGACAACTGCCTTGCTGAGGAAGCTGAAGATGAAGGTGATGGTGTGGCCAAGTATGTATCCAGACCTGAACCCTATATTGAGCAGAAGGTGGGGAAGCACCATGTGTCTAACATCCAGCAGCTCTGTGATGTCAGCTCTGTGGATAGTAATTGCTGTACAAGCAGCACATTGACTGTTCTAAAATATATCCAAGTTTCATTTCTAATATATATTGTCCCTTGAGAAGATATACCAATATGGCTGCTGAAATGTGAGGGTTGTACAAACTTTTGTGAGATACTATATATTTAGCTATTTGTCTATTTTGAGTACTGATATTAACAGTTCATGAAATATAAATATAAATCAACCTTGTTTTGATAAAATAAAATAAAATCTGGCAACACGGTTTAACGTTGACAATCAATAGATGGCGATATTTCTCTTCCAAAATGTTTTCCTCTATATATTTCTGCTGTCTGTTCATCAGAAACTACTGATCGAATACAAATACATAATTTTACAATAATTTTATTCATGTCGCTGTAAACAAACAATAAATAAAATAAATATAAAAGGAAATTAATATTTTCACTGCAGTTGTTCTGTGTGGTTTTATAATTTAGAAATATAGTCGTTTCAAATTAGATTATGCAATCTATTATATGACATTACTTTCACAGACTATATCAATGATGAAGTATTCATATTTGTATTTAAGTGAATTTGTTAATGTGTTTTAGTTGATTTTACAGGTTCTGGATGGACATCCAATGGCAGGATGTTTTGCGCATGCGCAGTATGCAGATAGCGCAGAACCGCAGTTGTTGGTCACTGAAGGAGGTAAGTAGCCCACTGACACTGAGCGAAGATATAACGCGTATCAAGAAGCAGTAGTTATGCCATTTAATTGTTGCAGAATAACTGTGTATATGAGCGCTTTAACAACAAACGTTATGGCAGTTTCCTCCATTTTGTGCATTAGTTTCCGGTTGATCAAAACTAAAGGAATGTTAGTTAACGTTAGCTGGTGTGCTAACTTTACCATAACGGAACTGCATAAACAAGAGGAAAAATATGCTCGCATGTATGCCTTGATATTATTAATAAATCTCTAGTTATTCTAAGGCATAATGCGGAAACTTAATATGGTCTTTATATATATGAAATAGCATGTGTTTTGAATTCGAAGCTCCATTAGTCTTAACAATATAAATGCATAAAACAACGTGTATATATTATGTGCATTTTCTTGTATATAAAACGTCAGGCAAAGATGTAAATAATGTGCAATATGTTTATGTTCGTAGGTTTTTATATCACTTTTTGATCATTTGTACATTATAGTATTGTAGGTACCTTGTAGAGAATGAAAAAAAATCACACTTATTATTTTGGTATTTGAGAAAAAAACGAATTCTGTGAGCTGTCCTTTAGTTTAGAGTTGGAAAATTAGTTTCTTAAGGTGTATCTAAAAAGATGTATCATAAACCTGGTACTTTTAATTGGTTTAAACATAGTTTCAGGCAGCTTTCTGTAGTTGTGTGTTCTTCCTGTTCATGGCTGTTATCTTTGATACAGGAAATACTATTACACTGCCATAAAATGGTTATTATTAGTGTAGCATTAGAATAGATGTGATGATCATACATTTTGAGATTCTGTCTAAAATAGTTTGAATGTGTCTGGTCCTTTGTTGTTAAGGTTTGCATATCACCTACAGTGATATTGTGGTGGAAATGTAACCTCTGAGATACTAAAGCAGTGCTGTGTATATTCAGATTCACTGTGTTCTGCCATCTGCCTGTGCTGCATAAAACGTACAGACCAAAACTCTTCTATTTAAGTTTTTGCTTTCTTTCTCAGACTTAATACCGGTTAAAGATGACAACCTCTTGGAGTGATCGGCTCCAGAATTATGCAGACCTTCCTGCCAACATGGACGGTTTATCTGTGAAGAAGTTCAAAAGAGAGGTGCATCAGAGGTACTAATACATCCCACTAATGCTATCACCTTTGAAGGCCATTGTCATTAATTTAGTTAAATCAAATTGTGTACTCTCTTGGTAACTTGAAAACAAAGTATGGCATGTAGCATGTGTACTTTTGCCATGCCATCATGCTGTCCTGTGGATGCATCTATTTATACGTCAGTTTGTCTGTCACGATCGGTCAACTTCATTGACGAAAATACGTCACCTTGCATGTGATTTAAGCAAAGGTTGTGTATGTAAGCTTTTTGCTCAATCAATATATATATATATTTTCACTGTGCCCAACTTTTCAATTATTAAATAAAAAACTGCACATTATGATACTCATATCCAATGTGAAATAGGCTATATTTACTTATGCCTTTTGACAGGTTAATTTGGCCTGTCAGCATAATTCTTGCAGGTTCTTAAAATGCTGTGTTTGTCATGACAAAACAGTAATTTCATAAGAGCAATCCTTATTTACATGCAGACTATGCTATAAATTTGTTGGTTTATCATAGTTTTCTGCAGAAAAAAACATCATGGCAGTCACAAAGTGCAATAAAGTAAATCCATTGGTAAGAAGACCTGAAATGTCCTGAAAAGTTTACTAGACACAGTTCTTCATGTAATGGCATTAGCTGATGTGTACTGATGTAATATATAGTCCATGTATTCCTTTATTACAAAGCTTACCACAGGAACTGGCGCACTGTCATCCTTCTACGAGGTATGCCAAAGTTTTGTTTTTGACCTGCAGTGCTGACTGATCAACTGTTTTGTAATTTGTTTTTTTTTTTCCATGTGCTCATCACAGCACAGCACTAAAAATACAAGATAAACAAAACCATCAATGCTTTTGCACTGTGCTGTGACTGTATGTAGGTGTCCGTACGAAAGCCTGTGATGGGATTTGAATCTGTAAGATCATTTCTTCATTATCCCTTCCCCTAGCTATATCTCCTTCCCTCATGCTCTAAATGCATCATGTAACAGTTCATTTTTAATGTTTCACTGCAAATGTATAGATGCATAAAGATGTACTAGTATCAGGTGAATTACAAGAAAAATTATTGTTTTTAACATCATTTAGAAAATAGCTGACCATAACACAATTTTAAGTAATGTGAAATTAAATAACGTATATATAAATTTAACTTAAAATATTAACTCTAATATAGCAAGGTTTATACTTTTTATCCCTTAACTGACAATTAAAAGTCTTAAAGGTGTCCAAATGCGAGTATTTTGTTTAATAATAATTGTGATCAATCATAACCTTTCATGTAGGGCTGTTACTTTTCATGTATCAGTTAAAATCATAGAGATGAGTGGTGTTATTGTCATCACAAAAATTTAGTTTTTTTTTCAGGTTTGTAAAACAGATGTGTTAAGCAGACTATGATGTTGTTTTCCCTGAATTTTTTTTTTTTTTTTTGAGATTGTATTTTATTTATCATTCCATATTTAGTGTGTCTTGAAACAGTGTCAGTCATTACCACTTGAAAATCTTGATTTATCTGGAAATCAAGGAGTTTTACCCTGCCATTTGCTCCACCTCATACTTTTCTGCTGTTGGCTGAAATCGCAATATATATCATTTAACCAAATGTATAAATTCAGATTGATTACTTTCACAGGTCACAATACGGCAATGTAACTCATTATCTACACTAACATGAACTCTCATAGAGCTGAACAGCTCACAGTTGGTGCTGAAAGCAATGGAATAATAAAGTCTGCTGAATTCAATATCGTTTGCAATTGAGAGAATATTAAATATCAATGACATTTGTCTTACATTGACTCTGTTTTTATCCCTGCAGAGTTTTTGTCAATAGAAGTTTGGCAATGGAGAAGATCAAATGCTTTGGCTTTGATATGGACTACACTCTAGCAGGTAAGATGAAGTACTGCTCTCTCTATGAGTTGCCTCTGAAACAGATGAGGCCTGCATGGTGCCTTGTTTTGCGGTGTCATTTATGAAGTAAGTTGAAAAAAATTGTAAAGTATTGCGAAATTGGGAACACCGTATCATGGTACTGTAAGGTAATCCTTGGTCTCGTGCATTTGGTGGTGTCATGGCACTGTAAATAGCAGCCCTGTCTTCAGCTGGCTCATGTCAGGCACATGATTTTCTTGCTCTTAAAGCTCTAAGCAAGATGAATGGGTGCATTGACATCCATGATATAAAATGTGGTATTCTTCCTGTTTTTTATGGATCTGTGATGATAAACGAGTGCTAATGTTCACAGGAAAAGGTTTGAAGATTACAGCCAGCACACAGGCTAATGTTAAGACCAAACATGAGCTGTTTAGACTGCTAGATCAATGTGCATATGATGTGTAACTCCCTTCTAACTGCAGAGCAGGGAATTTGCTTACCGTGGCAAATATTTCAGCAGAGAAAAGTGAAGAGTGCCCAACAATTTTGACTGCATTAAGTTACATTTTTATCCTAATAAGACCATGTTGGTCAGTATCCAAGTAAAATCTTTGGCATAACACGGTTTCCCTGTTATTAAGTGACGTGGCCACAGGTCAGGCAGTTCGGGATATTTGTAATGGTTGATGAAGAGGTCAACTCAGTTTCAGCAATGTTGAAATTTCCTTCCTCTTTTTCAAGCAGAGATCTGTCTTATCTCTGTGGAAATGTTCATTCAGCTGATCTGGCTGATTTTGTTTTAAGGTCCAAAGGAGTTTCTTGCAACATAATAATACAGTGTCTTGTGCCTATACAGGTCTGTTCACTTAAACCTTTTTGCTTCTGAAGAAGTTAAATCAGTTCAGCTCTGGTTTATTATGCTCCTTGAGGGGGTTAATTCGAGGAATCATTCAATATAGAATATATAAGATTAAATTGGGGAAAGGAGGTTGGAATTTCCTTGTGACCTGATCAATGAAATAAAATATGTACTATCCCACATAACTTAACAAGCTCAAGAATGTGGTGTGAGTTTTGTTGGAAAAATCTGACTCACTTTTTTATCACACCAAGAATTAAGGAATTACAAAACTCGAACCTCTCACCCATGCTGGAGGAACTGTAGGGTCGAAAAAGATCATACACATTGACAAGGTGAATAGTTTTTGAGTGGCTGTGTGGTCTACTAATAATAGTATTTTCACTCTAAATGTACCAAAATCATTTTATGTTTTGTATTTGGTAGATATTCCAGATGAATGTTGGAATTGGAAAAGATGACACATATTTATTTGAAATTTTACTTGCAACAAGTAAA
The DNA here is from genome assembly GCF_003368295.1 of Carassius auratus. Taxonomy (NCBI): domain Eukaryota; kingdom Metazoa; phylum Chordata; class Actinopteri; order Cypriniformes; family Cyprinidae; genus Carassius; species Carassius auratus. The sequence continues at coordinate 2,957 of NW_020525227.1, read as the reverse complement.
AAGGTGAAACCCACCTCCAAGAGAAGTCTGTTTCTAAACAGTAACAGATGTTAAAGAAATGAAAAGACTCACATATAGTCTATACTTCGGCTGCAAATGTAAATCTTTGAAACCAAATGGAGGAAATGGTTAACAAGTTCCTTTGTGGTTTAGACGATTGCATTTGTAAGTACATGTAAATGTTTACTGATATTATGTACTGGCAGAAATGACAAGCTAAGGTTTATATGTAATATATGACAACCTTTGTTATTCCTAACAGTTTATATGTAATGTATGGCAACCTTTCTTATACCTTTTTCTGTAATGTAAGGTGTTCTTCTGTTCTCAATAAAAACTGTATTATATAAAAATATTATATGGATATGATATATATATAAAGAACATCATATAAAATATCAAAAACATAAAAAATTATTACACAGCCAAAAATTTTGAACGGTAGTGTATATGATAACATCACCTTGTTTTCACCACATTCGTGCCTTATATCAGATAACCCTGACTCTGTTTTCTTCTGTTAATAGTGTATAAGTCTCCAGAGTATGAATCTCTTGGCTTTGATCTGACTGTGGAAAGACTGGTTTCCATTGGTTACCCACAAGAGCTGCTAAACTTTGTCTATGACCCTGCTTTTCCCACAAGGTAATTTGAAAGAAAATTGTCTAACCTGCCGTTTCTAACTTTATTTTTACTACATATTTTGTTTCACGCAAGTTTTGAACATCTTTCAGAGGCTTGGTGTTTGATACGATGTATGGAAACCTGCTGAAAGTAGATGCGTATGGAAACATCCTTGTGTGCGCTCATGGTTTTAACTTCATGCGTGGGTGAGTCTACACTATTCCTTTACATTAAAAGCTTCATCTGTAGGATTTTTCTTTTTACCTTAGTAAAGCAAAAATGTATTAAAAATGATTTGGAAGAACATGCACTGGTGTATCAATAACAATAAGACAAGAATGGTGCATTGAGAAGTGAACAGTGTCACTTTTGATTTTATCTAGATGTTACAGGGTTAGTCACACCTCCAGCAAATGTCATAATGTTTTTTAAATTGTTTTTAATTATTATTTTTTTTTAGACCAGAGATAAGAGAGCTGTACCCAAACAAGTTCATTCAGCGGGGAGATACAGAGCGATTCTACATCCTCAACACACTTTTCAACCTCCCAGGTTAAAATCTTCTATCATCTAATATCAAAAACCAAAAGAATATATAGAATCTATAGTCCATGTTTAAGTTAACATAGTTTGTTTTTGCACTTTATTAGAGACATACCTCTTTGCCTGCCTGGTTGACTTCTTCACTAGTTGCTCCAGATATACAAGGTGTGTTTTTGTGCCCTCATTTTAACGCTTCTGTAGCTACTCTGGCAACTTATATGACCTTTTCATTTTTGCCTCCACAGTTGTGAGATGGGCTTTAAAGATGGAGATCTTTTCATGTCTTATAAGAGCATGTTTCAGGATGTCAGAGATGCTGTGGATTGGGTCCATTTCAAGGTAAATGCTGTGTTTGTCTTTTTTTTTTTTTTTTTTTTTAAGAAACACCCTTTTCGGACTAAGTATAAATTTCATATTATGGATAACTACTTCATTGTGACATTTCAGGGCTCGCTCAAAGAGAAAACGGTTGAAAATATGGAGAAATATGTGGTGAAGGATGTAAGTAAACCAGATTATTAACCAGCTTCTTGCTGACAAGCGGTTTGGTTACCTTATTTCACTTCATGTGCTTACTCAGAATTAATTTTACTAGTGCTGTCAAACGATTAATCGCCATTAATCGCATCCAAAATAAAATGTTTCATTTACAAAATATAAGAGTTTGTATATGTGTGTATATATAAATACAAACACATGCATATTTAAGAATATATTATTTGTTTATACATTCAATATATTTATACATAATATAAAATATAATGATATAAATGTGTATATACGTGTAAATTGTGACCACTTCTTTACTGTATATATACATAATAAATGAACCCAGTACACATACATATGTTATGTCAACAAAAAACTTTTATTTTGGATGCGATTAATCGCGATTAATCATTTGACAGCACTACATTTTACAGACATAATTCTTTTTTGTATATCCATAACTTTTATCATCTTCTAGGCCAAATTACCGTTGCTTCTAAGCCGAATGAACGAAGTTGACAAAGTGTTCCTTGTTACCAACAGTGACTACAAATACACAGATGTGAGTTATTCTAGACGAAAGTCCATAACCTTCTGACACTCACTATTTAAGGTCTAAAAAAATCTGTTGAATTTTCGTTAAAAACAAATGTAAAATGTAATTTCCTCTCCTTTTCTTTTACAGAAAATCATGACATACTTGTTTGATTTCCACATGGTCCCAAAGTAAGTAATCTTCTCTACTGTTGTTGTTTAGTAGCATACCAGTGGTACTTAGTTGTTTTTATTTGTCTCAGATCCTCAATGAAAATGTCTAATGACAAAAGATAGTACACATAATTTGTGTAGAAGACATGAACCAGCGAGCTGTACTGTGTAAAAGAACACCCTGAGGATTTACTTGCCAGTTATAATGTGTCTGTAATATAGCAGTTTTCATTAAAAAGTGTTCTAACAACAAGGGGATATGAGCAGAAAGACAGGGTGTATCAGGGGACATATAAGAATTTGTTTTATTGCAGTTTTATCACATACACAAACACAATGACAGACTGAATCTATTATTTCTTTATTACAGGCTGGTATGCCTCATCGGCCCTGGCAGTCCTACTTTGACGTTATTGTGGTGGATGCCAGGAAGCCAGTGTTCTTCGGAGAGGGCACAGTCCTGAGACAGGTGGACACGGTAAGATCCGCTAGACTCACATGGGTAGCTTCTGTGACAAACCCATTGATTCAGCAAGATTTCTGTTCTGTAGACTACTGGAAGACTGAAGATCGGAACATATACAGGTCCCTTG
>NW_020525226.1:0-57143 GCF_003368295.1 Carassius auratus | reverse complement strand
AAGGATAATCTGACACTGAAGTTGAAATTGGATTTACAAATATTATATATATAAATATATCTATTTACAATAATAATACAATATTTATGTTTTTACTGTATATTTGATCACATAAATGCACCTTAATGAGTGCAAGTCTTTCAAAAGCATTTAAAAATCTTACCTACCCCAAACTTTTGCCTCTTTAACAATAAGGACACTGTCTGTCTTACAAACTCTAATGCACAAAGAAAAAACTACCGCGAACTAAAAACACATATTGTCTAAAACCAGTGCAGATGGCGGGTTACTATGGAGATCCATAATGATGCGATAATATAAATACCGGTAAAAAATTGCAAAAATACTGTGTACTGTGCCTTTTTAAGAAAGCCATTCATTTGATTCCCCAGAAAAGTGTAAACACTGGGGTGCTATCCGAACATTACTTTGTTTGTTTAAGAATACCAATCATGATGACATAGCAACAGTGGCTATACCAATAATGTGCATTTGAGGGTTTGGCCATCTGGAAGCCTGGCCAATAGCAAGGATGGGCGGAGTCACCACGAAACCTGTTTGTAAACCATCAGAAAATCTCATCAATGAGCGTGCATCACTATTCAGCTGCTGTCAAGGCAGTGATACTTCATTCCCTTTATAAGAAGTGAAGTAAAGCGATAGCGGCACGGACCTACAAGGAGCTAAAGAGTGGTGGAGCCCTGAGGATGTGGTCAGGCTTCTGTTCAAAGGGGTTGCAGATGTCTAGCCAAGCGATGAGCTCATGAGTTTCTGCAGGGACCACAGTGCAGGGCTGGGGTGTATTTTCCATCCCTTCGCTCTTCCAAGCGCTCTCAGATTCTTGTCTCTGAGGTGGCTCATTACAGACCTTGTGTGAAGAACGGCGGTGGGTGTCAAAGCCGCTGAAGAGAAAACCTCCTAACTCCCTTCTGATTCATGTCAAGAGCTTTTGCTTTACTCATCAGCATCACAAGCCTGAGGTGAACTTTCATCCTTTTGTATTAAATAAAACAGACAAAACTTGTCTGTCTGATATATAATCAAACATGACAAGATGAATGAGGTACAGTAGATCTGTGAGATACCTTGATAAGATTACAGGTTCTGTGATGAATTTAACTGTAATTATCCAATTAAGAAATTATGTAGCTAAATGTACTGTAACAAATGTAAATCTTTAAGCATATATGGTTATTCCCCAGCAGTTAAGTATAAAATATTTAGTGTTGGAAAGTAAATCTTTGGTGACTTATATTACATTATATACATATATTGATATTGATATACTGATAGCCAAACTGAGGCCTATTTTAAGAAACAACACTTGTTTTGGACCCCATTGACTTTCATTGTGTGGCCAAAAATGCTCAAAAAATCTTTTCCCATTCCACAGAACTGTCCCAATGGTGTCTCATTTTGACAACAGAATATTGAGTTTGAATAAGAACTAAAGTCAAGTAATAAAAAAAATGTAATGTATAGTGGAAAATGGAAAAGCCCCATTAATTGGTTACCTACTCCCCCCCACCCCCCCAATTGCCAGCAGACGCAAGCTGCGGTTGATTGAGGCCCTTCTTTTAATCTGCAAGGTATTACCATACTTGCTGAACATGGGAAATAATAACAAATGGTGAGTCCCTCAAACAGAGACACGGGGTACAGTATGTGCTTTGCTTGGAACCTCGTCTCACCACACCACCGGCTCTCTGAGGTTTCCAACTCCTGGATTTTTCCGTAGGGCTCAGGGTTGTAATACAAAGCTATTGTTTATCTAGTATCAGTAATTGGAAGGGATGGAAAGAGAGAACCGAGAGTTGTCTTGAAGTTACCTAGCTTCCAAAATCAGCAAGCAAAAAAAAAAAAAAAAAAAACACACTTCATTTATAAAACACACATATGATCAGATTCAGTCATAAATTCCATGGATCTAATCTTATGTTTAAAAACAAGATGAAGAAATTATGGATAAAGGCAGACTGACATAGTATACTTATTAAAAAATGCATTAATATTAATAAAAAAAATTAGATAAATTAGATAAATTAGATAAAATCTAACAATTAATAAACAAGTGATTTCACTGTGTTTGTCTATTCAAACATTTTCCAAAAAGAGTCAGAACTTGTGATTAAGTATATGTGTTTAACGCTTGAAATTAAAAACACGCTGAAAAAACACAACTGCAAGAGTCCATTAGAAAGTAACTCTGACTCTTCAGTTAAAGAAAACAGGCAGCTAGAATATGTCAAGCACACATTTTTGGACTGAGAAAGAGGCAGAAATATTTACAACCCTTAAAAGAATTGAACATAAATCAAAGAGACATTCAACATCATGAATGGCAATAATATACATACATTCGTTTATTCAGATTACTATATTTTTTTTTTAAATTAAACTAAAAGAGAACCACAGTATGAAACCATATATAGTGAGTGTAAAATCTGAAAAAAAAAAAAAAAAAAACACTTTAAAGCTGTTAATCTTTCAAAGCTCTGATTCAGTGAGTTTTTATATGTTTATTCTGTCAAACAAATACATGGATTTTTGCACAGACCATTATTGGTTTAATAATTTATTACTAATAACAAAAATAAATAAAAAAATGACAATGTCACACAGCTCATACTCTGCCAGTGAGTGGAAATACCTCTGGAGTTCTCTCTTCAGTAAAAGAATTCCACATTTTTATCCCCCGATGGAAGAATTAATGACAAGAACTGATTCATAACTCTCATAAAACGTACAAGACTGGTGACAAAGGGAGCAGTTTACACCTAGAGAGACCACACTTTCAGAAAAATAAGGAACTTTTGGAAAGCCACCCAAAGGCATAAAACCCCAAAAGCTTAACATGGAAATAAAATGAAGAGTTAGAGGTCACAGGGTCACGAATCGCTTCCTTTTCCATTCGCCTCTGTGGTTGAAAACACCCTCTCTGGTTTTCTCATTCAGAACAGGAGCCCTTCACATTTGTCATTTTAAGTGCTGTTTTTGCAATGGATATCAAAATGATTAATATGCTTCACTGAAACTATTACAGAGAGGCGGAAACAGTAACTCTTAATAACAAAGATAACAAGTCTTAATAATATTCACAAATGTTTTAGAACTTTTACATTATTTCCCTGCAATTCACACAACACAAAGCGACTGTGTTTTGGCTATTCGTGCCTCTATAATGCTAGATCAGTGGAATTAATTTTCTCTAAGCTCATTTGGATCAAAATAAAAAGCCAAAACAAAGTAATTGAAAGAAACAAAGACTCCGCTCCAGGAGACTCAAGTAGCTGCTCTTGAAAATAAAGTACCCTCAAGGGTCTCATCTATTAATGCTCCAATTATCCCGCTCTGTATAAGGATGGGAATCATCTAAAAAGGGGGCGTAGAAACAGAAGAGAGATAGAGAGAACAGAAGGTGAATGGAGTATTTTGCCCCAAGGTTGAATCTTCAGCCAAGAGCCCTAAAGATAGAGAACAGTCCCTTTCTGTGTGTGCGAGGCTACACTGGTCCAAAACAAACAAGAGCTCTCTTTCAAGTGCAGTATTGGAATACTGAGCACCCTCGCTCCTATCACCTCACCCTGCTCTCATCAGCCCAAAGGTCTTGAGCAATGTCCCCCAAACACCAGTACAGAGGAGCTAATGGTGCGTATCTGAACACAGGCTATAGCTCAATAATAGTTGAGGCCCAAAGCCTCCTATAGGCAGAGGTCTTCAGTGCCCTTGATATAAAGAAAGAGTTCATAAACTACTTTCTTCTTGTTGAGTAAACACTGGTCATTCTACAAAGCATAAACCTTTTTTTTCCAGTTGATGAATTGTACTGTGTTGTCTTATGATGAATTTATTTTAATATATTAAGGAACATAATTATGGCTTTAGAAAAGGTAATAGAGGTTTACAGTTTAACATTACAAGATTGTACTATCAAAGGTTGAGGTCAGTAAGAATTAATTTTTGCTAATTTTTTTATTTTCTTTTAAATTTCCACAAACAAAAAGCAAAACTTTTCAGATGATAAGCAAAAATGTTTTCAACATTGAGAATAATAGATAATGTTTTCTGAGTAAGCAAATAGGCATATGAAATGGTTTCTGAAGGATCATGACTCTGAAGGCTGGAATAATGGCTTGTGAAAATTCAGTTTTGTCATCACAGGAATATATGAAATTTGAAAATCTATTAAAATGGAACATTTTTATTTTAAATTGTTACAATATTTTACAATTGAACCATTTCTACAGTTTTTTTTTATTATTATTTTGTAAAGACTGCCCTTGGTGAGCAGATTTATTTTAGAGAGAGAGAGAAAGAGAGAAAAAAAGAACTTATACAACCCCGTAGTGTAGTTGACTCTGAGAAATAAAAATTGTGAAATCATTTACTCGTCCTTTAAATAACAGCTCCAACAGAATCTATGAGGAAGCCAATTTACAATTACTGATTTTGTGGTTTTGTATGAGATGTGTTTTTTGGATTTGGATTTCTGTGTTTGTTCCAGAAGTTTGTGAATCTGTATCTCTTTCCCATGGACTTCTCCTGCAGACAGGAAATGATCTCACACAAATTTTTGGCCTGGCTTGAAATCAGAAAACAGGCAAAGCTTAAGCTGACATATTCAAGCTGCATCACCAAAGAACATAAAGACAACAGAGGACAATTGAGAAACCCCGTGTTGCACTGTACCATGCTTACAACTACTGAAAACTAAACATCTGATGCTTAAAACTAAACTAAAGATATGCCACCAAACTTCTGTAATCAATTTTTTTTAATTAAAATGTATTCCACAAAAATCATCTTTATGTTACTGTCGTGGTCCATAATCTGGTCTGTCTGTGATGGGACAAGACACTTGGACCCCTCTACTGTGATACTGGCTTGCTGTCATCAAATAGAGAATAAAAAAATCTAAAAAAGACTCACAGAAATAAGTCATCCACTCAGCAGGAAAATGACATGTACCATGCTGGTTCTCATTGCACGCATGTTGCTCATATTTCACAGGATCTTCTGTTCTGAGCGTGAGCATGACGGAAAGGAACTCTGTTTAACAGAAAAGTGATTCGCTTATGACTGGCACAGACCCGACTGACGTTATTTCTACTTTAGATGATCTAATCTGAACAAAGATGATGCTTAAAGACCTGATGAAATCAAAATGGCCTAACTAAACCTAGGAAACAAATATTGTGAAATATGCATGTTCTAAAACAATCACACTTTTCACTAAACTCCTCTAAATATCCAGAGGTGCTGATATTTGGCGTCCACACTCTAGCCTATAGAGGGTCACTGACTAAAAATCACCTCCCTCTTCAGTTAACAAGCAAAACAAGGCAATATCTTAAGCATGACGTTACGCATAATGTCACCTGCAGTGCTGCCACATCACTCTTGCTCCGTTCCCGGCAGCAGTGAGCATTAAAACTAGCAGGCCTGAACCCAAGCAGGCATTAACAGAGCACACCTTGTTCTCAGATGGGACTTAAGGAGAAAAGTGTCTGCAGTTAAAAACCAATGCAAGACATCAAGACCAGCCATGTCACTCACACATTTTATAGACACTTCAAATTTAAGGACCATGTAGCACAAATGTTCATATATTTTCCAAAATTGTATGAGCTTCTTTTTCATGTGGATTACAAAAGATTGCTTCTAATGTGAATGAAAGGCAATGGGATCCAATACCACACTTGCAGACATTTGTACAAATATAATTTGTGTGTGTGTGTGTGTTACACAGAACACATTTTTTGAAAAATGTCTCAACAGCTGATAAAAAAAAAAAACATCACAATAATCCACAAATAATCCATACAACTCCATTACAAAAATTAATCAATTGTGTGTATGTAGAAAACAATTCCATCATTAAGGCATTTTTCACCATGAAAAGTCCATAATTAATTTTTGTCCTCTCATACCAAAATCCACCAAATTATTCAACTGTTGGTCTGTATTCGCTTGTTAATTGTTTGAAGTTATATACATCTTAATTATGGGTACATTATTTTACAAAAGCACTGCTTTTTGTTTCACAATATGTTAAGTGATGGACTGGAGTTATAAGGATTATTTGTGGATTGCTGTGATGCTTTTATCAGCTGTTTGAATTCTCACCCTGACGGCACCCATTCACAACAGAGGATCCATTGGTAAACAAGTGATGTAATGCTACACTTCTTCAAAGCATTTTAAGCCAATTTTCATTTTTGGGTGAACTATTCCTTTAAGATTGCTACACTTCAAATCAGGCTTTTAATGCACTATTAAAATTAATATTCAGAAAATATCATAAATCTAAAGCAGGCAAAATCCAGAACCACTTAAGCAGTTCTCGATGTTTTGTTAATGGATCAAGCACATTCAAAGCGCGTGGTTTCAATTTCGAAATATTCCACAAAAGGTCAAAAGGAAACTATTCAGTCACAAAAAGGAAAATATCTTCAGATAAACTTTCATAGCTGATGCTTCAACTCCTCCTATAAAACAAATCTGATCTGGTTGTTATTGGCAGCTGAAAGTTATTTTTACAGAAAAGGGAAACCATCTAAAGTGCTCTGGCAGTGTATCAACGGCTTGAAATGAATGAGGTTTATCTTGCACGTTCGATCTTCCTCAACAGTGAAACGAAATGATTTTTAACCACAAACACAACGTTTATGTTGAGCGACAGCCCTGAGTGACAATTCCTAGAAGATGGAATTTTTTCCATATGTTCAGCTAGTTCATTGTAAAATGATGTCTTTGAGAGAATGCCTGAGGAAATATCCTTAGTTGGATAATTACTGGAAACATCTGCCTTCGCCTTTGAATCCCTCTGTGTTTATCCTGCGTTATCTCAGGAGTGGTTTTGCCCCTTATATTTGAGCTCACTGGGCTCAGCGTGTGTCACTGGGGACTTTAATGCAAGGCATCTGTTAAAAGCTTCACTATACTTTCCTTCCATAGATTCCTTCCTTGTGGTGTATAGAAGACTGTCTTGTAAAAAAAAAAAAATCCATATGGAAGCTGTAAGTCAAGATTTTTACATGAAGTACACATAAAAGACCATGAATGTTTAAGTTTTAAAGCTGATGTGACAAGAGCGTGCCATTTTAAGTATAAAACTGACAGCTGCGAAGTGAAGACGCATCTCTATACTCCACAAAACCAGCATGGAAGTGGAAAAAACTGCAAGGAAAATAGAGATAATCAGCATTTAATGCACATTCCAGCACAGGATCCTTTATGTAAATATAACTGATGGGCCCTCAAATGGACGTCAAATGTCGAAATATGGAAAGTTCAGATCTTTAGGGACTTTTTTGACTTCTGAATAAAATCAAGAGTCTGCTATTCCTCTCAAATGCAAATTTATGAGACTTAAGGAAGCCTGAGACGTGATGACAATTTCACAATAATGTTCACTTGGACAGCTTTCGGACTCCCCGAGGCAATCCCAAAGACATTATGAGGTAGACAATTTTTACGGCCGTACAGGACTTCCAAACTGTGGAAAGTGGATGTAAGATTCATATCACTCACGTTGTTTTTTTTCACCAATTTTTGTGGAGTGGAGTCCGTGGGGTAGCCTGCTAAAATAACTGTAAATCGCACCAGCCACATGTGGCTCGAGGAAAAAAAAACATGTTGGGCACAGCAGGAAAATAAAACTTAGGAAATAAGGAAAACGCCAGCATACTTTAGGAAGGAAATTACGATGGTGAAAGAGAGACTTTGTATGGGGAACTGGAACACATCAAACCATTTAAGCTTAACACTTCAGATGCATTTTTAGAGATTTTAGAAGAATTTAAGAGCAGCAATTTGTCTCTAATTACCACTGGAGAGTCAACACAAATGTATGACCTTATAGATAACCTAAAAAAAGAATGTGCCACTCAATGACTGCAGCTGTTTCCCTTACACAAACACACACCATTATCACCGCACACTATGAAACACACAAACCAGCCTGCTTTTCTATACACTCAATGTCAGACGGCCAGGTGGGGAATCAATAGCCTGATCTCAAGCAAAGCACATGTGCTCCGGCCCACTATGAGACTATGGAAAAAGACTTAGGGTAGGGCTACTGTTACATGCGTGAACGTGTCAGTGTCAAGGAAGGTCTGTGTTCAAATATTACTCACAGGTGAGGCAGACAGCTCTGAGTCAGCTCAGAATGAAGCCAGACTAATAAAGCAGCCATGGAGACATTTTGCTGCATCTACAGAAATACCAGTCAAAACTGATCCAAAATAAATAACATTTTCACTGCATGGCCGCTTACACGTAATTGGAAGCTTACGGTGAATGGGAGAATGAAGTATGCATTGAGTGGCGAATTTGTGCAATTTCCCTCCACTTATAATTAGGGCTGTCAATCACATCTCTCAATATTTAACTGTACATAATCTAAATTTTGTGTCATTAATGTATTCCTGTTTAAGAAAAGAAAACCAATTAACAGTAGTGCTTTGTGTAATTATTATCTTCAGCATTTTTACACACATTTCTGCAACAGCTCTGCTTGCTTGTCTCACTTGCAAAAAAACAACAACTGATTTTTTTGTTTTTTATGATACTTCCAAAAACCTTTGAAATGCAAGTGTTTTTTTGTTGTTGTTGCATAAATAATAATAATAATAATAATAATAATAATTAAACGCCATCATAAAAAAGTCTGAATTACTTGTTTGTTAGGGACTGAATTATAAATGAACTGATTTATAAACTAAAAAAAAAAATCCCGTATCACATGTTTTATTGTGCATGATACATAGCTTTAAGCTGTTTTTTGAAATCAGAAAGACCAAAATAAATTATATTATAAAATGGAATAATGTGTCAATGTGGGCAAAAAAATAAAAAAATATTAAATTACAAAAATAAAATAAAATAAAAACATTAGTGCTGGGCAAGTTAACGTGTTATTACTGCATTAATGCATTAATTAACACTGACAATTATTTTATCACGTATTAACACAATTATAATTAGTGCATACGTTTTTTTATTATTATGAAAGTTGCTCACTAGTTCTGAATACACATACAGACAAACTATGGGTCACAGGAGGGGTGGGGTGTTGATAAGTAATGGCTTGGGATGGGTGTCATCACGCATCTCAACCAATGAGAGCATTTTAGGGTGGGCCTAAGTCTGCAGCAGTGCTCACAAGAACGCTCCCGATTAAATAATTTTGACTAATCATCTACATTCACAAGCCACTGTTCACTCTTTTTCTTAACAGAAAAGAATGCAACGTGCTCGTAATCGCGACTTAAGTGGGAAACCTATATTATAATCTTTTTCACAATTTCATGAAAGGGTCAGTTTCATGGTCAATTTGCAGTTGCTGAAAACAACCCTTTTTCTCATGGTGGTGTTGTCAGTTATTTCAGAGTGAAAAGGATGAGTACTCTGAGGCCTTTGGGTGAAAGGGTCACCTGAGGTCAATGCAAGCACATCCATCATCAATGGTGACAGGAGAACACTTCAGCCTTGTTCTGACTAATGTTTACCCAGCAGAATCTGTGTGGTTCCGCACCTCTTTCATTTGTATAATGTGTGCAGAATGGCGCAAATGAAAAGTCAATGTTTTTATGGAAAAAGTTCACCCTGAACAAATGCAGTTCCTGTCAACCTCCGCTTGACAAGACTTCAATGGAATGAATGCACTTTTTACAGCCTAGATACATGAAAGTTACTCCTACATACACATCCCCATGATTCTGGATTCTTGCAGCTGCAATGATGTCACAGATCATTTTCTTGGTTTGGTCCACCTCCGCTATAATTAGACTTTCACCCTGCAAGCCCTTTCTATCTTCACAGGCACGAACAAACCAAGACAAGATCTGTGTCAAACAATGAATTAATTATTGCTGCCCTGAAATCATTTGCAACCACCCAAACAAACACAAAGCTTTTTTACAAAAACAAACTGTTGCTCGGAGGATCTGTCCATGACCTCAGATGCTCACTTTTTCCATGTCTGGAAAACTTGAGCACATTGGCCTTCATGCATGATCACAGCAGATCAAAGATCCTTTTCTAATCTGAGGTCAATTCAGGATTTTAAAGTTGTTGTATATTTCACATCTGAGTTGTTTTTCCATAAACTTTTGAACTCTTACTGACAACCTTTATCAGTCAATGTAATTAGATAATATGTTCTGCAGAATACATGTGAAGATATTGAGATGATACCATTCAAAAGTCAATATATATATATATATATATATATATATATATTATAGATTAAAAATTAATTCATTTCCAAGCATTTTGTTAGGTCACTGATCAATTGTTAACAAATCAGTGACCATGTGAACTTCTTAGATAAAAGGTCAGATTTCCTTACTTCCACTGAAGCACACAACATGCTCTTTAAAACACTCATATCGTGCTGGATAACACGGATCATCACACACAGGCTTTTGAAACCTGGCATTAGCAGATAGATGACATCACTCTCCTTGTGTTTGTGCCTGCTGAACAAGGTACACTGCATCAGGTATAACAAGAGGCCATATCAGCAACAAATCTTCAAGATAAACTACTATCATTCCTGTTTCCTTTGAACTGTGTTTCCACCCGCTGACTATCTTAAGCTAACACTCTCTGTGTTTCCCAGTCACAACAGAAAGAAGACAGATACCCCTAACTGCTCTCTTTGTGCTATTAAGTGGCTCAAAGCCCAGGCTTGTACAACAGTGCCTTGTTACTAAAAACATTTAATGGACTAAAGTGGACAAAACAAAAGACAGATGGAAAGTACAGGGATGAAAAGAAAGTGAAATGAAAGAAAGTCCTAGTTTTGATGGGGATGCAATGAACTAACCAATTTCAAATGCCAGACAGCTTGAAACCAATGTTTATTTGCATTTATGAGATGATTATGCTTGCAAACAGGGCAATAACTTTCATGCTGCACACTGATTTCAAACATTTTTGATTTATAGTGACAGTCACGGTCATCTCCACAGCGATGACTTCAGCACTGAGATATTTTGCTTTGTCTCTTTCTTTTCTCATCAGTTATTTTGTAGCTTTTTTGCTTTGGTCTAACTTGCAGTTAGAGCACCTCATCCACTTAAGTTATGTAAAAAGTTGAGCATATCTTGCAACTCAAGCTATTTTAATATATACCTCATCAACATTTTAGTTTATGCATTATTAATCTTTTTTAATCACAAGTTTGTAAGGAATAAGCCCATTTGCCAAACTTTTCTTAAGGGGGGGGGGGGGGTGGGTTGGGGGTGAAATGCTATTTAATTAACACTGAGTTTTTTACACTGTTAAATAGTTGGATTCCCATGCTAAACATGGACAAAGTTTCAAAAATTAAGTTGTACGTTTTCCAGTTTGTCACAAGTTTCGGAAAGTTATTTTCGAGTATGGGTCTGTGTGACGTTAATTGGAGCGGAATTTCCTTATATGGGTCCTAAGGGCACTTCTGCCGGAAGAGCGCGCTCCCGTATAGCAGAGCAGAGACGAGACATTCACTGACCAGAGCGAGAGCGAAATGTCACAAAAGAAGTGTGTTTTTGGTTGCGAGGGCAAGACAACCCTTCACAGATTACCAAAAAAAAAAAAAAACATCAAGGGACCAGTGGACGGAGTTTATTTTTAAAGAGCATCGAGGAACTTTTGCAAGTGTTTGTGTTTGTTCCCTGCATTTCGAAGATGCTTGTTTTACAAACAAGGCCCAGTTTGACACCGGAATTGCATATCGTTTATTTCTTAAGGATAATGCAGTCCCAACGAAAAAGGATCACGATCGTGTGTTGGAACCGCAGGCGGTGAGTAAACCTGCTTCAAATATCTCTGTGTTGTTAACTTAGCTATCGGCGCATAAGCACAACAAGTAAACCTTGTACACCTTTAAAGAAAAAAAGAAGACGACATAAAGTGGAACTTAGTCATTTTCCAAAACCGCTAAGTGTAACGGAGGCCAGCGAGTAGTGCTGTGCAGGTAAACCTACCCTTTCTCAAGAGACCCACTAGCAACAGACGCTAGTGGCTGTAGCCATTTAGCCTCCTTGTTAGAGGAGACCAGGGTTCGAGCCCCGCTCGGAGCGAGTGCGAGGAGCGTCGGAAAGGACCCGGGAGAGAGGGGTTACATAAGTAAATATATACAGTTTCAATACATACCACATAGAGACGCTGTTGTAGTCGTTGCTGCTGCTGGTCTCGTTCAGTTTCAGCCTCGGGATAAATAAATAAACGGCTGAATCTGACTGTTAGCCATGGTTTGTTTTGGATTATGTTTTTTTTGTTCCTCACGGTAATGTCACAACTTCCAAACGCTCTCAATCAACGCAAAACGCTGAATCTGACTGTTAGCCATGGTTTGTTTTGGATTATGTTTTTTTTGTTCCTCACGGTAATGTCACAACTTCCAAACGCTCTCAATCAACGCAAAAGCCTACTCGCGCTCGTGATTCTTTAGCTCCGCCCACACGTCACGCCTCCAGCGGCTCGTGTTTTTCCGAAAAAAATCGGCACAGACTATTTTTCTCTTATAATATATAAATATATATATAACAAAACTAAAGACTTTTTGGAGAGATGAAGGATGCAGTACTACTCTATATGTACTCAAGATTAACAGGAGATTGAGTGAAAATGAGCATTTCACCCCCCCTTTAACAAGCGACAAGCATGTTTTTTTATTCCAATCATATCCTGCTTTACGTCTCACAAAAAAATATTTTGCAAGACAACGATATAACGATTTACCAGTATTCTCCTCGATATTTAAGCATTTTATCATATTCGGCAACAACAACGGCATGCAGGTACTTGATTTTCTGTAGTTAGTAAACAGTAGTTAGTAAACAAAGTTAACATAACAGCCAGTTATGCACATATTAGATGCATTAGATCAACGGTTCTCAATTACAGTCCTCGGGCCCCCCTGCTCTGCACATTTTGTATGTTTTTCTCTTATCGCTTCAGACTTTTGTTATATTCGATTGTAAGTGCCCTGCGAAGTGGACATGACATGATATTCCGCCATGATTCCTAAGTGAACATATATGTTATATATATATATGTTATATACGTAAATTTTATTATTTAGAGAGGTATATGATGTCACACTTGTCCGTGTGTTTAGACGTTGCGCAGCGCAAATCCATGAATGAATGTTCGGAAGTGAGGTAAATGTCAAAAGATTTCCCCTGCTCAGGGAGTAGGGAGCATGTCAATGGGAACACAGTTCATGCACGGAGCTCACTTCTAATGAGCTGGCTATCTGAATCAGGTGTATTAACAAAAAGAGACATGCAAAACATGCATACAGCATTAATGAGCGCATGTTGGGAAAAAAGTGCTGAATTTAATTCTGTCTCTGTTGTAAAATTGCTCCATCATTAGTCTCGTGAAGCTGCTTTCATCTTGCTGTTCACTCAGTGGGTTGATGTGGTTGATGCTCAGGAAATGCTCCAGCAAGGCCACCGCATGTAACTTTTAACAAGATTCACTTGTTTAAAACACCCTAAATTGTATTACTATTTACTATATAATCATTATTTTGCTAATAAACATCTAAATAAATACAACTCTATGCAAATTATTTATTATTGCCGCGAACAATCACAGTTTTAGTATATAGTTCTGTGTAACTGCATAGATAAACGTGCTGTAGGCAGGCATTTCATAATCTAGAAGGACAAAACATTATTTATAATTTTGATATAACATTCCAGTTGAGAAATGCAATAAAATACAATGTTTTGTTTGTTATATTCCAGTATTCCAGAGAATATTATTCAGTGACTTGACATTATCAATTGACAAATTTTAAACTATATAGACATTAAGAACTAATAAAATATTCTTAGCAATTTATTTATGACCAAATTATCTGGTAAAAATATTTATTGAATTACAAAATGTATACCTAATGAAACATACTTGCAGCTTGAGCTAAGAGCGAGCAACAATTAACATGGAAGGCTATGAGCTAATGCTCAGAAATATCACATCTATGTATCAATTAAACACATCTGTTAGTAAAATGATGCCATTTACATCATGTGATGATTCACAGTGGGTGGACATCAATTTGAACCCAATAACAACTCCATATATTGCTTTCACCTGTCTTTCACATCATTATTTCTCAACTGGAACCACTGTGTTCAGCAACAGATGCTAGTCTGATGATTTCTTTCTGAAGTGAGATGTAGTCTGGGAGCTATTCATTTGAGATCACTTTGTCTTTTCCTTTCCTCACCTGAAGGGAAATCGCTAACAATCTAGTATCTTGCTAGGCAGGTGTTCTTCGACAGAAATCTAGTGAGAATATCTCACTTGATTTTCCTCTCAAATTTTGGCTTTGAAAAGCATTGATTAGTTACATAGAATGAATATTTTACTTTCATTGCTGTATGTGTTTTGGATTAGCAATGGAAAGAGAAGCAACCCACAGTTACATGCTGGTTTTGGGTGAATTCCAAGCACACGGTCCTCAGGAAAGAATTTGACACAGTTAACTGAGTCTATGACACAGATTAGAGAGCTCGATACAGACCAAAGTGCTGACTGGCATTGTGAATAAGACAAAACGAATGCAAAAACCCCAACACATGGTGGAGTTTTCCCCACCACTTGCATGTGGAAAACCGATGTTCACATCTAATAGCACTTTTGATCAAAGATCACTTTCAAGAGGTTACCTTATAAAGTCTTTTGGTCTTACACCACTCCATGTGTCTCTGATAGAAATAAATGCTGCCATAGTAACTCTGGATTTCTGAACACCTAACTAAAATATCTAGCAGCTGCTCATTACATTCATTTACTCAGATTTCACGTTTGGTGTACTAGGTGATAAAATGAAAGAACGAATGATAGAAAAATAGACAGACAGAGAGACAGAATGAATGAATTGATGAATGAATGAACAAACAATTGACAGATGAGCGAGCAAACGAGCAAAAGAGAGAAAGACAGATAAAATGAACAGATAAACAATAGATAAAGCGAATGATAAAATTATAGAACAATAGAAAGATATATTGATAGGTTGATAAATAAATAAAATATGCTTAGATACAATAATATAAAATATGGATAGAATGTTTCAATTCTCCCTTTTCAATCAAACCGTTACTGCTTCTTCATGGCAAACCACATCAGGATAAAGTTGTTTATTTCCAAGACTTTTGGGATATCAGGCATAAAGTTTGATTCTCTGAGCTGTGTTCCAGAGGAACGTTCTGCCAAGCAAAGCAAGACACTGTACCTAGCACCAACAAAACTGCTTCAGAGAGTACTGAAAAAATCTAAGGAAAGATTTATGGATGACTTTAACCTTTTGTCAGCATTTTCCAATGTCTTTCTTTTTCATATGCTCAAAATGAATTATTAACTGGTTTAAAATGCAGTTAAGCCACTGAAAATACATTATTTCCATATGTATTTCAATTAGTGGTGGGTATAAATTAATTGTTTTAATCTAGATTAATCTCACTGTGATCTTGAAATTAATCTGGATCTAATCTATGTATTTGTCTAGAATCTAGATTAAAATGGCTCATTCGAATTCTGCCAAAGGCATTCAGAATATGTGTGTTACCCAAATAAAATTGACAGACAGTAAGTCTTTGAGAAGGGGTTTATTAAACTAGGGTGTGCATTAGAAAAGGGGCTAATTTCCTGTTTCCAATATGAATCACAATGTGCTTGAAAAAGCTGTAAACTAATTTCACATTGCACAAGGTGCAAACAACCTTACGCCTGTTTCACACATACTCCGTCTGCAGTGTGTATGCATATTCTTTTACGCGCCCATGGTAACGGATTCCAGTTGTGTTCCAGGAGCGTTGCGTCTGCAGCAGTGCAGTGATCGTTTACGTACCGAGTAGCAGACTGCAAATGCATCCTGTGTGAAAGCACATCGAGTCTGTGCTGCACCACATACAGTACATAACGCACAAGGACTGCATACGCACTGCAGACGGAGTATGTGTGAAACAGGCGTGAGCAGGGCCGTAGCTGGGGTCAGCGGGGCCCCGGTGAAGGTTGTACCAGTTGGCCCAGTTTGAAAATGCTTAATTTGTATGTTCGTTTATTTTTATTTATTTGTGCTATTTACAAAATTTGTAAGTTTTTTTTTCAAGTTTGTAGGTGTCAAGGTACAGAAATCAAATAATTAAATGTAAAATAGCACTGGATAGTCTTCAATGTAAAAATGAAATATACAATCAAACCTACATTTATTCAGACACCTTCAACATTTCTCACATTATTACAGTTTTTCTATATATATCAAAAAATTATATCTGGTGTCTTATAAAATTTTGGTTTGACTGTTAAAACTACAAAGTAATTCAGTCAAGAGCAGTGAGTGATTTTCATTTTCATTTTCTTGGATTAACATTACAGCAGCCAGTCGCTAAATTAGGCGCGGTCACTTTAAGAGACGATGAACGCATCCGATATAATACGCATCCCATTTTTTTCCTCAACTGTTTACTTTCACTTAAGAAATAACTGACAGTTTTTTCAAGCATAATTTCCAAGGTGGATTTTTTGACATATTTTGTATGTATTTGTCGGCACAAGAGCAAAAATAAGCAAATTCGATGTTCAAGCTTGAGACGCCTTTCTCTACGTGAGCCCTGAACACCAGAACACCGCAAGTGCTGAATTGGGCTCTTTCACATCTTTTTGTTTGTTCAAACTGTGATTTGTATTTGTTCGTTCAGGTGCAGGAGGGGCTTCGAGGTGAACTTCGCAGAAGAGAGCTCGGTTCAGTGTCGCTGTCCGTGATACGCGGCTCTCGAGCTCTCCGCACCGAACACAGCGCGAGTAACCAGCTCTGTTCAGCTTTTCCGCGTCTTGTGTTCGGATGCTTTAATGTTTAAATCGACAGGCGGTAACCCTTAAAAACACGTGAAAAAGATAAGCTTTCGTGACGATGCGCAGCAGTGGCCCGTCAACTGTCCTGAGCATCTTTTTAGGCTGGCCTCAGCCAGTCGGTTATATAAAATATCAAGGTGAAAGTCATCATAGCTTGCTTAGTAAAGACCCAGCTACCATTTTTTTTTATCGCCCGATAAGAGTCTCCCGTTAACGCAGCACGTTAACGCCGATAACGGCCCACTACTAATTTCTCTCTCTCTCTCTCTCTCTCTCTCTCTCTCTCTCTCTCTCTCTCTCTCTCTCTCTCTCTCTCTATATATATATATATATATATATATATATATATATATATATATATATATATTCCATTATATGTATACATATAAGCTACACTACATACCAGATATCTGGACTATGCTTTCAGCATTTGCTTATATCGACATTGCAGTAGGATAATTTACATAACTGCTTTTTATTTTTGATTTTTTAAATGAATAAAATAAAGAGTGGTGGATTGTTCAAGAACATTTGTCTTTTGGTTCAGAGCTCCAAGATCTTTCTCAAGTTTCATTGCTAACCCTTTTTATACTTCCCCTACTGAAAAGAAGATGAAAGTCTGTTCACAGTCTGAAGTTAATGGATCTTGATTGATCAGAGACAGATGATGATGGGATACACAGTCAGTCAGTGTGGATTACAACTCCCCAAAGATCTCAGGTGAGATCCTAAAACCAGGTGAGCTGTGACCTTATAAGAATCATAGTTTCTGTTCCACATCTGCTCTAAGAACACCTTGTGAGCCGTACAGAGAGTGAACGTTCCATAGAGAAATATCCCACATCAGACAGCTTGTAAATACCCTCAAACTGATTTCCTGTTTTGGGAAATTAAAACAATTAACAGGACCACCACAGCATGCTAGAGCTTTCATTAAAGTCCATAGACCACCATGGAGAAATGCTTATAAATGCAGGGAAATGTGAAATTAATAATCTTGGGAGTAGAATAGTTTTGCATTTTTCTTAATTTACTTCATTTAAAATATAAGTTTAAATGTTTTGAAATACATTTCAGGTAACCGGTCCACCGGGTCAAACCACAGTGCATGTGCTGTTCACAAATTCAAAACCACAACCCACTGGCCCCTGAAAATGAAACGAGATGTTACCAATAAAACAAAACAAATCCAGACCTACTCCGCAACAACAACTACAAAACAGTGGTAGTGCAACGGAATAAACAAGCTGTTGTCAGTATAAATAACTGCATCCCCAAACTCCCGCACATAAAAAGTAGCTTTGTGATTTATTTCCAGCAATAGCAGAGATGCACAGGTCAATCACTGTTATTATTACTTTTTATAAACCAACTCCAACGTAAATCCAAGAAAGAAGTTCATTATCTCAATTAAAAGCCAAAAAAAGACAGAATTGCCATGCTTCCTTTCTCTTTTCCTCTCATTTTGATCTTCCCACCTCTCATTCTAGCCAAGTTCTTAACCCTATATCCATGCCCAATTAGGACCTGATTGCTGTGACATCACTGAACTCCAGACAGCCGTTGCAGCTGTTAGCCGACCAGCCGGAAATAGACACAGAAAGGGAGAACTGAATAGCAGGGGTTGTGAATACGGGTGGGGGATTAGAAGCTCATGCTTTCAGATCCCTTTGTGCCAAGGGGAGGAGAGAGTGGAGAGGGGGTGGACCAACCCCAAATCTACTGCCTGTTGTAAAGAAAAGAGGGAGAGAGAGAGGAGCAGAAAAAGTTAGTGCAACAGAGGTGATGGACTTAGTCCAGTAAGAGTGACAGGGAACACAAACTCTTCAGAGGGCTAGAAGAACATGCTGGTGGACTTTCATTGCCTTCAAAACCCAGAGAAACCTACAGCACTTAATATACATACCTGCTGATCTTCTGAGGTCTTCAAAGCCCTCTCTAACATCTCCTTGAAATACTTGACCGTAAACATTTTAAAAGGACTTGCTTTCAGTCACGCTTTGATTAAACTTTTCAGTTTGTTTAATATGTATTTAACATTTCACTCCTGTCTCCCTGAGAAGAAGGCTTGAAGCAGTTTTTTTCAGAGTTCTTGAGAGAGGATTTGCAGGCTTTGCATCACCACACAGACAGAGGTGTTTAACTGAGGGCTTGTAGACTGAAGACCTTTCCACTGACACCGAGGACATACTAACAAAAGTGAGACAGTGGGGGATTACGACAGACCGAGCGAGAGGAAACCCCACAGAGCATTTCTGCAAGTTGTGATGACTATTTCCACAGAGGCACTTCATTCGGTTTCTCCTGGGCATTGACGGATATCAAGAGGGTGCTGTGCAATAAACTGGAATCATCTGGTAAGGGTAAGGTGAGACCTGAGGCTCAGCTCGCTCTCTAAACATATGTAATTGCATCCGGCTCACCACAATGCATGTGCTAATCTTGGAATCTTTTTAATTTTGCCTTTTTGTAACATGCTGAGATCAGGGGTTGTTCTATGTACTTGGGTAATTGTTTTTAAGCTCCCACTCCGCTGTTGTCATGATTGTATGGATAACATCTGTCTCCTCGGGTGACATTTAATTCTGAGAGATAATCTTTGCTGGGCTTGATGAGGACACGGAAGTAAAAGATTTGGAGACAGGGTGTTTTAGCGGCAACAGGCAGTTAATTGGTAATAAACACACAATGATTGTTATCAATGAGGCTCCCAGACGCAATCGGAGACTACAAAGCAGCCACGTGAATAATGACGTCTGCAGGCATTCAGACCAAAAGAGTTGTTCCCCGTGTGCTCTATGAGAGTCTAGACAGGTTTACGAACACGCTGAGGTGTGAATGATGGACAAAGAAATAAAAAAGTGGTTTAAAACAGCACGAAAGGAGTGTTTTCAGTCTTATGATTTAATTTTTCATTTTAGAATTTGAGAAAGGAAAAGAAGAGGGATGCAAGATGGATGGAGGGAGGTAAAGTAAGCTACACATCCCACTCCCAGAGGAAAATGATTTGCTGGGACAGGATGCTAGAGAGCTGACTGTTAGTGTGACTCTGTTTCATTCCCCAGGAAGCTTTTTTCCATTTGTAGTAATCGGAACGGAGGCAGACTTCTGAATCGGGCTTTGTTCAGCCCTGATTCTGTTTGAACAAGAGAGAGTTTATGGGTGAAGATGTTTTCAAAATATGAATAGTCTTTAGTGCTCTCTTTATTGATGAACATGCCATGGCAACAAAATACACAAAGCTAATAACTGAAACTGTATACAAAGCCCTCAGGATTGTTTCTACAATTGATTTTTAACTAGATGTCCTTGAAGGTATTCCAAGGGTTCGCAGAGAGGATAACATATGTCGGATTTGATTGTATTCTCTTATTAGTAACTACTTATATTTTTTATTATATTAATGGAAATGTTTTAATGAAAGAAATCATAGATTCTTACCTAAACAAATTACAAAACTATTTTTCTCATACTGGGGTCTGTCTGGGTGCAGCGTCTGTATAGTAGGCTGATCTCATTACTATCTGCAGGTATACATAAGTAAAGTTTGCAAATATATTTAAGTGCATTTAGATAGGCTGAATGGTACAATGTTGATGTATTTATGCTACCTAAAATGTATAAGTATTAACATATACACAACTTTACAACTTTACAGAGACAGACGCGCTCAGAGCTAGTGCTGTCACTTTTGTGAAAAAATCATTTTTGATTTTTAAGACATAAGTGTTCATTGAATCGATTGTAAAATCGATTTTCCATGTCTAAAAAAAAAAAAAAAAAAAGGTTTCCTTTTTCAATGTCAAATAACAGACGAACGTAAATAGAGCGCTGGAAACGCACAAGTCAGCAATATTTCTTATTTATTGCCATGAACTTTCGTGAAGAATACCAAACGGCAACAGGAGTGCAGCATTCTCGAAAAAAATATATATGCAGAGGGGACGGCTGCCATAACAAAAGAAAAACATCACTGCAGGCTTCATTTATGATTTAGGCAATTCGAAAATCTCCAAGATTATTTTTAATAATGATTCAATCCATTTAAAAAACTGTTCAAAAAATGAAACTGTAAATGCAATCCGATTCTCTGAACTGCGTCTGCGGCACAAACTAACACGGCGGCGCCCATCGTGCATACAGCTCAACTAACGCAATCGTTATAAAGGTGTTTAAACAACAATATACTTCCACTTGCATGTATTTGACAATCGGAATATCAGATATTTCATGTCATAACTAACACATTTGTGAATATTCTGAATAAAAAAGGAAAAATGATATAAAAGCAGATCATCATTCATTCAGCGCTGTTGCTGCTGCAGTGTGTCACGTGACAAGCAATGACGCGTCACCATGGAAACGTCACCCTCCCTCTCACAATATAGTTCCCACGTCCCTGGTAGTGTGCGCGCGCTGGCTTTAGCGGTGCAGTCAAGGGCACTCGTAAAACTGATGTTTGTTGTGACTGCCAGAGTTGTATGCAGGGCGAGCGCAGAGAGGGGAAATCTATATTGTCTATATCGTTGCTTTTTTCGATATTAATATCTTGAAAGTTCATATCTAGATATAGATACGATAACGATATATCGTTCAGCCCTATTCCCAGTACATTATTATAAACTGTATACTGTTCAAACTTAAAAAACTAAATAAAAATAAAATGCATTTATTATGCTTTATTGTGTTTTTGCAGCCTTGGTGAGCACAAGACACTAAAAAAACAAAAAAGAGCTGCTAAAACATTCTGGTAAATTATAACTCAAATTTAGGTCTCCTCCTCACACAAATCCAACAGAAAACTTCAGATTACTTGACAGATAACTTTTAGGGCATTTTATGCTAGCTTGAAAGTTTAAGTCACTAAATACTTTTATGGGAAAGGGCGACTTTCTGCTAAGTAGGGATGTAACGATTCACTCAAGTCATGATCTGATCCACGATTCTGATTTCTCAATTCGATTTGATTATTATATTTTTTTTTTACAAAATGAAATTTAAGACAAACTATAAATTAAATGTGTCCCTTTATTATTGCTTGGACAAAAAGTTGCACGATTCTTTGTGAAATTGAAATGTAACACTATAATAATATACTAATATAGCACTTGCATATTATTGCTCTTTTAAGAGGCAACCACTACAATTTTAATAATGATCCAAACAAAGATGCCATAAACATGCAACATGAGCAGTTTTTAATCTAAATTAGATTTATATAATTTCAAAATTTGAAGCAAAAACTGAATGATTTGACTTCAGTTTTGTGAAACTATACATCAAAATATCTGCATGAAAGCTGAACGAGACGCAGATTCACTCTCTGCCAGCAGGTGGCGTTTAAAGGATTTCCTTGGCTTCCACTGTAAATAAAGCAGTGCTGCATTTATGAATTCTAATATGCATTATACAGAGGTAAGATGAAAAGAATAAACACAATCCAAACTTTTCTAAAGACAGTAAGTTCCACTCAGACATACATTCATATAAACTCCTAAACCCTAATTCAATCGCCATTTGTTTAGCATCTCAACCCATTTGAATAGTCACATATTTGAATCGATTTCCAGCTGGCTCACGGTTAATCGTTACATCCCTACTGCTAAGTACATACAAAATAGCATCATTTTTGGGTGAACTATACCTTTAAAACAGAATGTGACACTGTGGAACATCATTTCACTAATGATGCACAAGCAGGTCCATTGTTAAAACATGTGAAAGGCCTGTGTTTAGTCTCATTACTCTGTGTGCTCCGCTAACCTATATACTGTATATCTCTGTAGTCAGAAATAATTTGTAGGGGCACACAGGCACAAATGTAAGGTGAAGACTTCATCAGCCTTCCCCAGCCTCTGTGTGTGTGTGTGTGTGTGTGTGTGTGTGTGTGTGTGAGAGAGAGAGAGAGAGAGTGTATGGCAGCTTGGCTCACCCTAATGAGGAGGGGTGGAATTCAAGGAATGCCACGCTAAGGTTGAAATGAGAAGGCCAGGCGAGAAAACAAGGGAATGATGGAGCGAGAGGGAAAGACTGAAAGAAGACGTCAAGCAGCTGTGTTCCCTCAGCCCCTAATCAATGACTCAAAAGCTGTGTTTGTGCAACAGTCAGACCTGATAGGAGTAATGACAGCTGATGTAAATGACTGCACGCTGCACTAATGCTATGGGTTTAGAACAGAATTTAAGAGTGGGCTCTCTTTCAATTCATGAGTTGGAATTAGAAATGAATTGGCCGCAGCACACAACATTTTGAATTTGAATGACAGGAAAAGCAACTTACTGGATTTGAAATTCTTTTTAGAGAAATTGTAGTTTATTAGTTAGTTGATGACCTATCAATCTATTAATAATCAATAAATTATTACTTTAATCAAGTAGATAATTTAATACTTATTCCTATTTATTTCTTGATGAATACATTTTATCCCTAACTCATGATTCACATTCATCTAAAATAAATACATAAACCATTTTGTTGCAAAACGTACTGATGGCATTGGTTAAAGAAGGATTTCTATAATAATAATAATAATAATAATACATCAAACTTGTATAGCGCTTTTTTGGACACTCAAAGACGCTTCACATGGGGAAACAAACAAAACAAAACAAAACAAAACAACAAGGGTTTAGGGAAAAGCTAGTTTGAACAGGTGGGTTTTGAGTACTGATTTGAAGTTTGGCAGTGAGTCCGAGTTTCTGATGGATGTAGGGAGTGAGTTCCAGAGGGTGGGGGCAGTGATAGCGAAGGCTCGATCCCCCAAAGTCCGTCGGTTAGTGCGGACGATCGGAGCAAGGCGGTTTGTGCCAGCTGAACGGAGGTGGCGGGTGGGTTGGTGCTGTTCCAGGAGCTCAGTGAGGTAGAGTGGGGCCAGGTTATGGAGGGACTTATAGGTGAGGAGAAGGAGCTTATATTGAATGCGATAGTGAACAGGTAGCCAATGGAGCTGACGGAGAACGGGGGTGATGTGTTCTCTTGACCGGGTGTGGGTTAGGAGGCGGGCAGCTGAGTTTTGGATGTATTGCAGTTTTTGTAGTTGATTGGTAGGAAGTCCGTATAGAAGGCTATTGCAATAGTCAAGTCTTGAA
This sequence comes from Carassius auratus, assembly GCF_003368295.1. Classification (NCBI taxonomy): domain Eukaryota; kingdom Metazoa; phylum Chordata; class Actinopteri; order Cypriniformes; family Cyprinidae; genus Carassius; species Carassius auratus. The sequence continues at coordinate 33,186 of NW_020525226.1, read as the reverse complement.
GTTATGAATGCATGAATGAGAATTTCAGCTGTTGCCAAGGTAAGGGAGGGGCGAAAGCGGGCAATATTGCGGAGGTGGAAAAAGGATAGTTTAGTGATATGGTTGATGTGTGTTCGGTATGAGAGGGTGGGGTCCATTATGATGCCAAGGTTTCGGACAGAGAGGGAGGGGGTGACAATATGTCCGTCGATAAGGAGAGTAAAGTTCTGAGTAGAGGAGAGGAGAGATTTTGGGCCCGTGATAAGGAGTTCTGTTTTACTGCTGTTGAGTTTAAGAAAATTATTGTCCATCCAGGCTTTAATGTCAGAAATGCAATCGGTGATGGTGGAGAGAATAGCCGGGGAGATGGATTTGGTGGAAAAGTAGATTTGGGTATCATCTGCGTAGCAGTGAAAATGGAGTCCATGGTTGCGGATGATCTGACCGAGGGGAAGCATGTAGATGGTGAAGAGGAGGGGGCCGAGAACGGAACCTTGGGGGACGCCATGGGTGACAGGGGAGGTGTGGGAGTTGCAGTTATTAACAGAGACAAAATGGTGACGATCAGAGAGGTAAGATGTGAGCCAGCGAAGTGCTGTACCAGAGATGCCAATAGATTGAAGACGATGGAGAAGGACAGTATGGTCAATAGTGTCAAATGCAGCGGAGAGGTCGAGGAGAAGGAGGATGGATATGAAACCAAAGTCGGCAGCAATGAGGAGATCATTTGTGACTTTAAGAAGGGCTGTTTCTGTGCTGTGGTGTGGACGGAATCCGGATTGAAATGTTTCGAAGAGTTGAAAGGAGTGGAGATATTGATGGAGTTGTGTGTTTACGGCGCGTTCCAGGATTTTTGAAAGTAACGGAATATTGGAGATGGGTCTGAAGTTATCCAGATTGTCAGGGTTGAGGCCAGGTTTTTTCAGGAGGGGTGTGATGGATGCAAGTTTTAGCGGGGATGGAACAGATCCAGACGTAAGGGAAGTGTTGATGATGATGGTGATGAGAGGAATAAGGGTTTCTTGACAGCTTTTGAAGAGAGGAGAAGGGATCGGGTCAAGCTGGCAGTTTGAGAATTTCATGGTCGAAAGGAGTTTGGAGGTGTCAGAGGGAGACAGTGGAGAGAAGGAGGAAAAGCTGTGGTGTGTGAGCGGAGGGAGTTGATATTCAGAAGGAGGAGAAGCGGAGGAAGTGGATGCTAGTGAACAGTGTATTGTATGGATTTTGGTATGGTAAGATGACAGAAAGTTATTGCATTTGTCTATAGTGAATGTGGAGGTTATATTGTCCTTGGGTTTGGTCAGTTTTGCAAATGTGGAGAATAATGTGCGGGGGTTAGAAGAATTTGAGTGAATGAGTTGTGAGTAGAAATTGGACCGGGCAGTTTTGAGAGCAGAATTGTATGTGGTTATGGCGTGTTTGTAGGCTTGTGCATGGACAGTGAGACCGGATTTTTTATGGATCCTTTCAAGTTGTCTTTTTTGTCTTTTGAGAATGTGAAGATCTGGGGTGTACCAAGGAGCAGAGGTGGAGAAGGAGACTGAGGCAGTTTTAAGAGGGGCTATTTGGTTGAGGCAGGTGGAGAGTGTGTGGTTGTAGAAATTGACTAGATCAGAGGCAATCGGATCGGAGGGAAGTGAAGAAGTAGAGATGGCATGGGATATGGATGAGTTGAGAGAGATGGGACTAATAGATTTCAGGTTTCGAAATGTAATTGTTCTTGTGTGTTTGATGGTAGGAGAGGGGGTAATGACATCCAAGGTGATGGCCAGATGATCAGAAATTGTGAGGTCAGTCAATGAAAGGTTATGTATGGTGAGGGAGGGTGTAGAACAGACCAGGTCCAAGATATGTCCATGATTATGTGTGGGTGAGGTGACATGCTGGGTAAGGTTGAGGCAGTTTAAAATGTCCAAAAAGTCAGATGTGAATTTTGCTGTCGGAGAGTCGATATGAATGTTGAAGTCACCAATGAGGAGAACGGACAGAGAAATGGAAGACAGCTGAGTTACGAAGTCTGTGAAATCAGAAAGAAATGATGGACAAAGTTTGGGAGGGCGGTAGATGACTGCAGCAGTGAGTGATTGGGAACCAGGAAGTCTGAAAGCCAAGTGTTCAAATGAGGATACAGCCGGGATGGGGATGGGGCGGATGGAGATATCGCTGCGGTGAATAACTGCGATGCCACCACCTCGCCGGTCCAGACGGGGGTTGTCAATGAAGGAGTATCCAGGTGGGGTGGTCTGATTTAATGCAAAGTAATCCATAGGTTTATGCCAGGTTTCGGTAAGACAGAGAAAATCCAGTTTATTGTCAGTAATGAATTCACAGAGGAGCAGGCTTTTATTGTTGAGTGATCTTGTATTGAATAGCTCTGTCTTAAGAGGCTTTTGTTTTGAAATCCAAATGGCGGAAGTTGAGACGGGCAGGAGGTTAGATGAAGTCGCGTGAAGAGTGCGCGGATGACGTATGCGGATGTTGTTGTTGCGCCAGTTTCCAGGCTGGAGTGAACTTCGGCCGGACCAGAAAGATGGAATACTGTTTTCGGCACTGAAGTAGTAGTGAAGATTACGACGGGAGCCTCGGTGGATATAAGGGCGACGACGAAGAAGACAGTGTTGTTGCAGAGTAGAGATGATGTCCAGTGAAGGAGGTGCGCGGTGGTTAAATCTGAGAAGCTGCAAGGACGTGTATCGAAGTGCCATGGTCAGAGCCGTAGATGACAGAAAGGCCAGCAGGAAAGTCATAAACAGTAGTAGCCGCATAGCTGACAGGCTGCTCCGGAGTGCAGGCCGGCCAGTAACCGGGCTGTAATCCACTGCTCGAGCAGAAAATAGCGGGGATGGGCCGAAGGCAACCCCGGGGGCTAGCTTGTTGATGGTCACAGCAGAATCACAACGTGACGGGCAGCAGATGCGGCGACCAGGCAAAGACACAATCCAGATCTTGAGGTAGGAACAGATACCACCGGTACTAAACAAAGTCAGTAGGTAAAACCGTTTTTGTTACAAACAAACTTTTTCGTCCGGAGTGAGAAGCGGCAGCCAAAACGCGCCAGCGTCCTCTCAGCGTCGCGTCGAGAATTGTGGAGAGCTATACTTCTGAATGTTCCAGTGAGCACTGTTGGGACCATAATCCAGAAGTGGAAAGAACATCATTTAGCCATAAACCGGCAACGAACAGGTACTCCTCACAAGATTTATGACAGAGGAGTGAAAATCATTATCAGAAGAGTTGTCCAAGAGCCAAGGATCACTTGTGGAGAGCTTTAGAAAGGCCAGCATGTACATATATTTTAGATAAAATAATAAATGCAATAAATAATGCACTCAGCTGCCGTGGCCTGTATGCTCGCTCACAACGCAAGGCTTTATTGCTGAAGAAAAAAAAATGTTGAAGCTCATTAAAGATTTGCTGCACATCATTTAGACAAGTCTGTGAAATAATGGGAGAAAATAGTCTGGTCAGATGAGACCAAAATCAACTCTTTGGATGCCATAATACACACCATGTTTGGAGGTCAAATGGCACTGCACATCACCCCAAAACATCATGGTGTAGCACTGGCAAAATTCATATAATTGAAGGAAGGATGAATGGAAAAATGTACCGAGACATTCTTGACAAAAATCTGCTGCCATCTACCAGGATGAAGAAGATGAAATGAGGGTGGACATTGCAACGAGACAATGATCCCAAACACACAGCCAAGGAAACTCTCAATTGGTTTCAGAGAAAGAAAGTAAAACTGATATAATGGCCCAGCCAATCACCTAACTTGAATCCAATAGAAAGTCTATGGAAAGAAGTAAAGATTAGAGTTCATAGAAGAGTCCCATGGAACCTTAAAGATTTGAAGACCGTTAGTGTGGAATAAAATGGCCAAAGTCACCCCTGAGCAATGTATGTGACCAGTTTCTTCATAAAAAAAAAGGTGTCTTAAAGCTGTCAGTAGCATTGAAGGCTGTTGCTCAAAGTATTAAATACATTTCAGTAAGCAATACCTTTTCCCTGGGTAATTCCATTTTATTACACACACCTTAATTTCTGAACTTATTATTATTTTATTTTTTTGTATGGATGGATTACATACATTACATTACAGCACCTTTAGAAATATATCTAATGAGAAAAATGGTGATGTGTTCAACACTTATTTATCCGCTGTAAGTAAACAGAGCATACATGGAAACTAAATAGTTTCAAACTTTGATTATTAATATCATACCTGGAAACACGATACATTGAGAATATGACGACATGTTTAATAGCTAATTCTGAATAACATAAAAAATTACATTCAAAATCAAATTATAAAGGACAATTCTGCATCCTGTTTGCTACCATTCCAAGGTATTTTGTTAATGGCGCACAACAAGGCAGAACTTGTTTCCATCTGTTATTGTTCTCTACCCTTTAAAAGGTGTTTCTTTATCTTTAATTAGGAATATGTGGAATAGTTCAAAAGCAGTTCAGTCATGCTGTAGCTTGTGAGTCATGCCACATCTGTAATGGAACACTGGACGAGGTAAACTTCACTTTGGCCTTCTTGAGGGACACTTCTTGAGGTACGTGTCAGAAGGACAGACTCTGGAGGGTTTTGTTCCCACCAAAAGGGTAATGACAGCTCTATGGATTAGGCAGATGTGCTTTCTCTTGTCCTGCTACTCACCTAAACATTTCACCATGGACAAAAGCTTTTCCATTGTGTCTTTATGCTGGTTGGGGAGTCCTAGCTCTTAGACTTAGGGACTCCATTGAATCACATGTTCTCAAACACATCTTATGTTCCACTCAGAGCAACCACAGATATTCCCCTTCCTAGACACACACAGACACATGAATCCAGACACACACAGAGGCACATGCTCACACACCACAGTGAAACCGCATGCTGCCCGCAGCATTAGCTCACACGAGATGCTGCCTGCTGCAATGCCCCGTCCGTCTGACACTCTGTCAGTACATCCAACAAGTTGCAAGTCTAACCTATCATTATTGGTCTGTTACAGCGGCACGAGGGGGTTCCTCAGCCTCACATGAAATACACTCTTTAGTGGAAACCATCATTATTTTTTCCTTTCAGGAAAAAGAAAGAAAAACTATGTTTTTCACACAAGATTGATGCACTACAGTTCAAAAGTTTGAAGTCTGTAAGACTTTTTAAAACATTTTTGGAAAATAGTCTTATATGCCCAACGAGGCTGCATTTTTCTGATCAAAAATACAGTGAAAACAGAAATATTATTACAGTACAGGCAGCAATTCTTACTATTAACTTAGCATGCCTATTATCAACAGATTGGCTGTTTATTAGTACTTACAGTATGAAGCACATATTCTGCATGACCATATTCTACATTTCTAATCTGACACTATACCTAAACTTAACAGCTACCTTACTAACTATTTATAAGCAGCAAATTAGGATTTTTTTGAGGCAAAGTCAGTTAATGGTTTGTTTATAGTGAGATTTGGACCTTAAAATAAAGTTACAATTTAAAACTGTTCTATTTTTAATATATTTTCAATTGTACTACAGTTGATAACAAAAATCATGCTACAATCGCAACAAACAAGAGAGAGCTAGTCCATATTGTAATATGAGAAACATATTAAGAAATATCTAACACTGTATGCAGCAACTGATCAGTCAGAATTGTGTATTGTAGGTTATATACAGCATTGCTTTGGACAATGGTGGGTATTAAGAGATATCTGACAATGAACACAGTGATTGACCAATCAGAATAGAGTATTCCAGATAATTTAAATATACAAAAACCAAATACAATCTGATTGATTTACTGCCTCTCCTGGAAAATCCAGCTTATAATGGTAGCTTATAATGGAAACTGGTTTCTACTTCTAGCTGGTCATTAGATTGTGAATCCTTCTGGACCAGCTACTAGTTCAGCTATTAGTCACAGCAGTTTTAAGTTGTCGGAATTGTTTGTGAAACATGGAGGTTATCTGATATTGACTTTAGACTACCTAGAAACCAGCTACTGTGTTTCAAAACACAGCAACTGGCTTACATTGATTTTTCAATAGATGTCTATAGATACTTCTTGTCAGTCAACAGCTTTTAAAATTTCTGTCTGTTTATTTAATCTGTCAGTAAGATTAGAGAGACAAAAGCAGTTTGTGATGAGTGGAACACAGCTGAAGAGTCTTAATCAAACATGTCTAGATAGTAGAACGGGGACATGACATGAGAATGACAAGTTTTCCATGGGACAGAAAACTGCAGGAGGTTTATGTCTCACATATTATTACAATTCTTTTTCTGCGAAGATTATGTAACTTAATATCAGTGGCAGGAAATACAAAAATAGTTTGGCAGCACAAATAAGACTGATACTGTGTAAACAGCTCTTAGATCATCTTTCATGTATTTAAACAGTAAGAACAAGGAGATGAATAGAAAGAGACAACCAGACTTGCAAAGCAAGCTGGCTTTTAGCTGAATATTTCCATGCAGACACACTGGTGAAGTCATGATGTGGACAGACAGATTGCAGGTTTCTGTGCATTTGCTGACTTCATCGGCAAATGTCTGTTATTGTGTTTACTGTGCATAAACAAACACAATATAATAAACAACACAAAGTTTGTTCGCATCGATCCTTCTCAGATAGTCAGCTTGACAAGCAGAGATGTTAATACTAGTGGCAAAAATGTTTCATCCAGTCAAAATCCATCCATTAGTGCTAACACTGAACCAAACGCCCCTCTGGCTGTCCTCCCAGAATATGTTATAAAATTCAACTAATGAGAACTGCAATCCCCTTTTCTCCAGATAATTCTCCCAAAAAACTCTGCTGTCAGCTTTTGCCATGATGATAACAGGCTGGAATAACAGAATTGTGGACATGTTTTTGGAGTAAAAGAGATCTATGAAATGTAAGATGCTAAATCGTTCTTCTGATCTGGTTCAGTAATAATTAGAGCTCGTGAAACTGCTCTATTTTACAACAGACAGATTTTCAGTTTGTGCATTAGTGGTGACTCTTTTTAGTAATGAGCGAATTACTGAATCATTCACTCGATTGATTCAGAAACACTGTTTCAAATGATTTGTTGACACCTTCTGATTCATTAATGAACAAAACAAGTGACAGTCTTTATACAGTAAGTGAGTCACTGAATCATCTACTTAATCAATTCATTCAGAAATATGATTTTTTTCAAGAACAAAACAACTGTCTTTATAAGTGAGTAATTAACGTATTCAATCAATCATTTTTTTTTTTTTTTTTTTTTTTTTGGGCACAGTTTATGCATGCCTTGCACAATGCATTTTATATAATAAAAGCTTATAATCAGAGTGAAATCCCAGTGCTTGTATAAACTAAAGCTACATCAAATTTTCCATTCTCCCTCTGTGATGTTCAAGCCTTTGGCAATGTTTGGTTAACCAAGTGCTGTCATTGAGAACTCATTCATTTGGCAGCTTACCAAAGCAGAGTCCTGCCAGGACACCCATGATGACCAAACAATACATTCAGCAGAATTAAACACTCTTTGTCACCCTGCAACTGGGGCAGCTCCATTGTTCAACTGGGAATATGGTTTTTGTATGAGGTGTGGGTAGTCAAAACGGGCCTGATTATGGCAACAGTGTTGTTTAATAAAATTATTCAAAACAAGTTTTTGGTAATTAAAACGACAAAAGTGCAACAAAATTACTAAAAATGTAAAATAAAAACAAAAATGAAATGGAAGTTATTTCAAAATATTAATATTATTCGTTTCTAAATACAAATATCTATATAACACACACACACACACACACACATGTTGGTATATGTGGTTTATGGGGACTCGCCATAGGCGTAATGGGTTTTATTCTGTACAAACTGTATTTTCTATTGCCCTACCCCAACCCTACACCTAAACCTAACCCTCACAGGAAACTTTGTGCATTTTTGGATTTTCAAAATAACTAATTCTGTATGATTTATAAGCGTTTACGGGGACACTAAAAATGTCCTCATAAACCACCTCCTCATTGTAATACCTGTGTCATACCTATGTCATTATACAAATTTGTGTCTTCGTTAACCACATCAAGCTCACACACAAGCTCACACACAAACACACACACACACACACACACACACACACACACACACACACACACACATATATATATATATATATATATATATATATATATATATATATATAAAACCAAGTTGAACAAAGCAGTGAATCTCTGGAATATGCTCATTTATATGAACTTCCTGAATAGACTGATTTAAAACAATGAATCATACAATCTAACACAACATCTCAGAGAGAAACATTTATGATATCCTGAATAACTAGAATAAATAAATTTTGCCAAGACAACATATGAGGGAGAGGATGCTATGAAAGTCTTTGAGTGAGATTCAAGTCTAAAAGCTCCAGTGAGGCCAAGAACTTACAGAATATGGGTCTACTGAGCCTCATAATTTCCCCACTGTGAGGGTCAGCCACACTCCTGTTTGCTTCTCCATCAGTGCTGGAGGAACACCAGATCATTACTCCCAGTGAAAACTAATCTGTCCCAAGAGATCAAGAGCTTCCATGGCTGGGTTAGAAACAGGGGTAGCTCACTGACTCCTGTTGTAATGAGTTCTCTGGTGTGACAGATGTTGAGTGAGGTGCCAGATCTCCTGTCTAGATCAGCTGGGGTTGTATTAGTTTGGATAAGCTAGGCATGTTCAGACAGATAGAGGGGAAAATTAGACTCATGCCTCCCATAGGCCTCAAGGATGGAAAAATATATCAAAGTAAATATATTAAGGATTAAAGTTCTGACTCTTCCAAAACGATTTAAGGGAATTGTATGCACAAAGGCAACTTTGATTGTTGTGATGTGAATGATATATGCTTGACTTGAGGTTCAATGAAACATAAGAATTTCCACAAAAAACATTTTTTAAATGTAGTTTAAAAAACATGGGTAAGCTTCTTAAGGTACGGTTAAAATTTCATTTTCTCTGGCAAAAAAAATTCATTGTCTGTTGTCAATAGTGTAGTGATATTTGGATCACAATTTAGACAGAAGTCAATTTAAAGCCAAGCAGCTTTCTGTTGGTAGAAGTGGCAAACTCATTGCAAAATGCATTGGGAAATTGTTTGCTGTCCACACTAATATCATACTGCAATTTTGGAGAGTCACTACACATGACATTCTACAACCTAAACCAATCTTGACACAGAAAGTCAAATGACCTGATATGAAGATATTAAGCAGCAGTGAAGCAATTTTAGTTACCCTTTGTCTTAAGATTATTCCAAACTACTTAAGATTTTGAAAAATATATTTATAAATTAATAAAAAAATGTTAAAAAATTCTCCACTCATGTAATTCCCAGGTGCGTGTGGTCATGGATGTCCCTGCGCTAGTATGGCTGGTGTTGCTCTTGGCGAGTGGAGGGTTTCCTGGAACGGAGGGCAGCCCTCAGCAGTTTGACAGCAGTGACGAAGGTCCAGAGGTTGAATTCCTGTCGACCTCTCGCACACGACGGGCTCCAGAGCCTCCACTGCAGGACAAGTGCTCCTACACCTTCATCGTACCCCAGCAAAAGGTTACGGGAGCCATTTGTGTGAACTCCAAGGAGCCTGAGGCCGTGCTGGAGAACCGTGTCAATAAGCAGGAGCTGGAACTCCTCAATTCTGAGCTGCACAAGCAGAAGAGACAAATCGAGACTCTACAGCAGCTTGTAGAAGTCGACGGCGGCATCGTCAATGAGGTGAAGCTTTTGCGCAAGGAGTCCCGTAATATGAATTCCAGAGTGACGCAGTTATACATGCAGCTGCTGCATGAGATCATCCGCAAGAGGGACAACGCGCTGGAGCTCTCTCAACTGGAGAACAAGATCCTCAACCAGACCTCCGAGATGCTGCAGCTTACAAACCGCTATAAAGATCTGGAGCATAAGTATCAGCACCTCGCCTCACTTGCCAATAACCAGTCAGCGCTCATTGCCCTTCTTGAGGCGCAGTGTCAGAGGGGACCACCGGTTGTGGTACCCAGGGTACCAGTCCAACCTCAGCCCCATCCACAACCTCAACCGCAACCCAGACCCTCACCACCCCTCAATAAACCCTTCCAGCCAACAACCTTTAACCGTAACAACCAGATCACCAACGAGATCCAGAGCGATCAGAACCTCAAAGTGCCTCCTGCTCCTCTCCCCACCATGCCAGGAGGAACTCACAGCCCGTCCACCACAAACAAACCCTCCGGTGAGTCTCAGCTTCATTTCTGCAGTGTTGCATGTACTATTTGAAGGGAAAAACTGAAATGAGAATACAATGCTTGCATTTTGAGGAAATGGAGTATAGGCTTTACAAAACTTTCCTACACAAAACAAAGCCAACATACACCCAAGTGTTCCCTTCAAAAGTCTGAGCTCAGTAACATTTTCTGTAAAAGGGCTAAATACTTTCATTCAGCAAAGACACATTAAATTGATCGAAAATAACAGACATTTAGAAAGAGGCCTAAAAAGACCTTAAAATAGAAACATTTGTGCAGAAATGTCAGAAGCAACATTAACAGTTATTGACATTAAATAATTCAAAGCATGATGTTTCCATTTGATGACTCTTATCCTTGTGTGGATTTCAGTGCCAATTTTCTCTAACAGTCATCATTATATAGCACTGCCTATCAAAAGTCATTAATCTCGAATTCTCTCTGCATAGCAGCTCCCACGCAGAGTTGTGACAATAAAGAATCTGTTGTTGTCTCATCTTTGAAATGCCAACATCTTGTTTGTTAATCTGGTCAGATGATGAATATCATAAACAATATTTTGTGTTGAGTCATGCCCATGGGTGGCATTGTTAAACATGGACAACAAAAACTTATGACTGACTTAATAAAATTCATCAAATTCAGACTGAACATTACATTTAATTTTGCATGATTTTAATGATCTAAATGAGAAATAAATCAAAAGCCTAATTTTTAGAGATAAATAATGCAGAAAAGCTTTATTTTCCCCAAAAATCTGATGGTTTTTAATGAAAACCAATACTTCATTGCAATGAACATGACTGTTCTTGATCTCAATCCAAATTAACTTTCCTTAATATTTTCAGCAGTTTTTAAAACTTTTCTTCAATGTGTTTAACATAATGCATTGCAATATTATAAAAATAACATAATGATTTGCCTATATCATCCACCCCAAATCCAACATATATATTTTGTCTATTTATTATTTAAACTGAGACAGCGAAAATGAAAAAGGCATCTTTCAGTTGATATATTTCCACTCCATCTGGTGACATGAGCAGTTTCCTGGCTAGGTCTGCCTGCATTAATAGAGAAAGGTTACACAAATTCTCCTCAATGAGAGTCAAGCTTTTACAATAGGACTACAGTACGAAAAAGAACTCTGGAAGAAAATAGAGAGATTCTGGACAGAAGACAAAAAAAAAGTTAAGGAAAGAGGATTGTCAGGAAAAGTTGACAGTGACTACGTTTGGAAATGGCATAAGGAATGAGCCACATGCTGCATTTAAACTATGCATGTGTATAAATGTGTATGGTAGTTACTCCTTATTATATATTAATTTACATTCATTTCTTTAATATATATATAGGATATAATTAATATATAAGACATATAAGAATACCACTCATATACATTATGCCATATGTCAATGACTCAACAGTTATTGTTCAGCAAATTTTCATGTGCAAAATCTAGGCTATCAAACATTTTGTGTGAGGTTGGAAGAACAGGTTTAAGTTGGTCATGCAAACTTACTTTTTGACCACAAAATTTAAGATGCACCTTAAAATTTTAGAAGCATACATGTATATGAATGTGGCCCTAAGTGGATGTTAAAAGATCAAATTCTGTGTGTATGTTTTTTGCTGTTTGCACACATACAAGGCTTGTTCTGACAAAAAACAGAACTGGTTGTGATAGTAAAGCTGCAGTGATGAAAAAGAAGATAAGATAAGTGGAGAAAGAGCAGGGCAGGGAGGGAAGCAGGACTCTGGTGAAATGAAGTCATTTATTCCAGTGTTAGCAGACATGCGCGACCCAGACATCCCACACAAACACTGAGCTCTCTCAGGTCTGGGGCATCCTGAGAAATGGTCTGCTGACGGATGTGCCAAGTTGTTTTAACACGACCCACACCACTGAAAATCGGTTTCCTCTTCCTCCCTTCTTCCTACCATATCTCCTCTAAAGTTCACTTCACTTGATGGATTCGTGTTCATCTCCAGTTCAACACCCCATTCATCTCTGTGAATGTTAGCTACAATCTTTTAAGTGAAGCCGATTTTCTTTCTACTGTTGGCCATTAGAATGTTTTTGTTCAGAATGTCTCTCATTTCATCTCTTATACAACTAATCTAAATGTTGTCCATTTGTCTGCCAGACATAACAGCTGCCTTTGTCTAAACGTCTCTCCATAAAGCCCCCTGAACAAGTAAAGCAAAATATTGTCACTGTAAAACAGCAAATGTGACAGGAATTTAAAAATGAATAAATGAATCAAATAATGCACCTTGGAACCTGTTTCGGGCTTTTCTGTTTTGTTCCTGTCTCAATTTCTTTTGTTTACTTTTTTCTTTTTAAATAGATGTTTTGGCACAGATGTTGCATTAAGTGGCAAGTTTCCATGGTGTAAAATGTTCTACAACCAATTAAACAGAAGGGAGCTTAAAAGGAGTTTCTAATTTGCTGACAAGCAGACTTCTCCCAGGGAGAGCAAGACACTGGTGCCTCCAAGATAATGAGGCAAAGAATGTGGAGTGAGGTGCTTTTCATGTACAGTCAATCAAAATGTGCTTTGAATTTAGTACAAAAACACTGATACAGCCTCTAATACAGAATAAAAACTACATTTGCATATTTGAAATAGAGTGAGGGTCAAAGGTCTGACAGAAACTGTAAACTTTTTCTAAATCAATAATAAATACCAAATGTTAAGATATTTTATATGCACTACCAGTCAAAAGTTTTTGAACTGTAAGAATTTTTTTAATAAGTATCTTCTACTAACCAAGCCTGTATTTATTTGATCCAAAGTACAGCAAAAACAGTCAGTTTTAATTATTTTTACTATTTAACATAACTGTTTTCTACATTTTAAAATGTATTTTATTCCAGTGATTTCAAAGCTGAATTTGTAGCGTCCTTACTCCAGTCATGATCCTTCAGAAATAATTTTAATATTCTGATTTGCTGCTAAAAAAACAACAAAAAAAACATACTTATTATTATAATTATGCTGAAAACAGCGGATTAGAATTTGATGAACAGAACTTATCTGAAATAGAAATCTTTTATAAAATTATAAATGTCTTTTTCATTACTTTTGATTAATTTAAAACATTTTATTAATATTAATTTCAATAATTTCTTCCTATTCTATAATTTCTTTCTGTTCATCAAAGAATCCTGAAAAATGTAAATATTATTCTTTATTTACTTATTTATTGTTATTAATAATATAATTACTACTACTACTACTACTGATAATAATAATTAAATAAACATATATGAAATAATATACTGTAATAACAAGCATTACATAGACTAAAAACATTTAGACACATCTGTCCCTTGAGAAGAAAAAAAAAACAAAACAAAAAAAACCCTACTGACCCAATAAAAATAGCTATTTAATATGTTCCTGGGATAGGGAATGTTGGAATGGATTCAGTTTTATTCACGGTAAGAGGCTAATGAGCCCCGTCTGTGTTGTTATCTTAGATTTGTCAGGTAGTGTGATGGCTCCTATTCTGGCATGCAGTGAAAATCAGCCAGCCAGAGATTTCAGAAACACAGACACAAACCGGCTTAGTGGACTGTGTACTGGAGGCTATGTGACCAGCTGTCTGGGGTCTGTTATCAGAAATGCAGCCAAAAATATCTAAATTATAAGAGTGTGAAGTATGTTACAAGTGAAAGTAACTGGAGCAAAGTCTTGCCTAAGTTTTGGTACAAGACACAGCCATCTCATTTGTAAGTGTACCATCCAGAGTCCTGAAGAGGTTGGAGTGGATGTGAGCGAGGGCCAGCCGTTGGGCATGAGGCCTACTTTTAATAAGCTACAAGATGAGAGTAAACACTGAAATATTACAGACTACTGTAAGTAAACCAGATGGCCTCAGACGTGCTTTGAGGCTGAGATGTCAGATAACTTTGGTTGGTTGTCTGCCAGATCTGACAGTAAAGAAAGCACGGTTAAAACACACAAAAAATAATGGAACATGCGAGAGCTTTTGTTTAAGTTTGACTGCTTTTCCACCTGAAAAGATCATCATATTAATCCAATTTAATGTTTTTAATCAGCTTCACCAGTAAGGTTTTGCTAGTGAATAGCATACTTGTGCTGCTCCATTTGGTAGACAAACCCAAACCAGCTTAGACTAGGGTGGAAGTTCTCCTTAGCTGGTCTTCCTCCCAGCTGGTTTAGTGCCCAGACAAGGAGACGACCAGTTTAGTCTGGTTTAAGATTTTATTTTTTTTTCCTCCACTAGGGTGAGTATCAACCTTTGTTTACAGTTTAAAAAAGAAGATCAGAGAGAGAGAGAGAGAGAGAGAGAGAGAGAGAGAAAAAAAAACTGGATCAGGGAATGATTTTGAAGACAGCTAAATTATGGATGTTCTTCTGGTTCTCATTGGAAAACTATGAAAATTGGAGCCATTTTTGACACGTCCCTATAAAAACACTGCTCTCTGCCCGGGGAACTTTGGAAGTGCTTGCTAATCTACTTGCTACTGCATTATTTATCAAACGGGCCTTTCTTTGGCATCCGTGCCAGCTTTATGTTTGGCTGGAACAGCAGAGCCAACTTCCCAGGCCAGAATGGCAGCCAAGGTCAATCCTCTTCTTACGTTAAGAGCTTTTCCAGCTGTGCCACAGAAGAACAAGAGACTTAGCGGGAGTAGACGCAACTGAGAAAGACATACAGGGGGATCCTGAGTATGACTTCCTTTGATTATACAACTGCTTCAGCTTTGCACCTGAATTTCCCTTCAAGCCAAAAATTATTCCTGTCCATCACAGTGTCATATTCCAAATATTAAATCTGCCAGCAACAGACAGGAGGATTTCTATATAAAAAGATACAGCATCTCTAAGAATCTAGTATCGGGGGATACATCTTGTATGGGGTAAATTCTCAATTATGTTTTTGTCAAGGTCCCTGGAAGGATTGTCTGGAGGCTCTGGAGGACAGTCACACTAACAGTGGCATGCACCTGGTGAAGCCGGAGAATACCAACAAGCTGATGCAGGTGTGGTGCGATCAAAGACAGGATCCTGGCGGCTGGACCGTCATCCAGAGAAGATTGGATGGGTCTGTCAACTTCTTCAGAAACTGGGAGACATATAAGGTGAGCCAATTCTGGATGATAAATTACTACGTTTATGACGTTTTGGTCGATAAATGTAAAAAGAGGGTAAATGAGCAGTACAATTGATCATACAGAGATGTGATACATGCCTTCCTTTACCAATGGTGGTAAATTGAACAAACAAGTAAATTTATGTTTCTTTGGTAACAACTTGCTTATGTTTTACCTTTTACACCTATAACTCTACACATAAACAAAGTCGTATGGCAGTGAACATACAGAGCCACGCACTTAAAGAGGTTTAATGAGGAGCATATGCCAAGCAGAAACTACCACACTGTGCAGAAATGCCTCGGTGCAAATAAAAACATACTTCATTGATTTCTGAACATTAATATGTATGCTTTATGTATGACATATACAGTATGCAATATGCAGATAAATCAATAATGTGTTCAGAGTTCCCATTCAAAGTGTGCAACAGAATCACTGTAAGTTTAGGGTATTTAAAAAAAAAACAAACTACATTTGAATCCTTGCCAAGCACAAAACAAACAGGTCTTCAAAGCCCTGCAGATAGAGTATTAAACACAAGGAAAGACGGAATTACAAGTGCTTCACTGGCTCAAAAAGATGCTTATCAGTGCAAATAATGTGCTGGCTAATGAAAGGCCTACCAGTAAAGCAAGAGAGCTAGAGAAGAACAAACCCTACAGCAAATGTCATTTTTCAGCCTCAAGGACATGACAAATTAACAAAGACTAAGTAATATACACTAAACTAAATATTTTACATGGTCCATCAAATACTCAATGGCAGGCCCTCCTCTGTTTTATTATAGCAAGGCTTTGGAAACATCGATGGAGAGTATTGGCTGGGTCTGGAGAACATATACTGGATAACCAGTCAAGGGAACTACAAGCTGCTGGTCACCTTAGAGGACTGGTCTGGACGCAAGACATTTGCAGAGTACGCAAGTTTCCGTCTTGAACCTGAAAGCGACTTCTATAGGCTCAGGGTGGGCCGCTACCATGGCAATGCCGGTGACTCCCTAACTTGGCACAACGGGAAGCAGTTCACCACTCTGGACAGAGATCATGATGTATACACAGGTATCAGTAAAATGTAACTATTAGAATTTATAATTTATGTATTGACCCATCTTACCTAAAAACGTGATTTATTTATTTATTTTTTCAGGCAACTGTGCCCACTATCAAAAGGGAGGCTGGTGGTATAATGCCTGTGCCCACTCAAATCTGAATGGTGTGTGGTACAGAGGAGGACACTACCGCAGCCGCTATCAGGACGGTGTGTACTGGGCAGAATTCAGAGGAGGCGCCTACTCTCTCAAGAAGGTTGTGATGATGATACGACCCAACCCCAACACCTTCCACTGAGCAGCGCATGAACACAGGGAATGAACCGATAACTGCTCCCCAACGGTCGCCATTCACCCTATAAAGTGCAGTTCACTTAGATTGTGGTTTAGCTTCCTATGTAACATAGTTAAATAAGATATGTGGCAAAGCAACAAACAGTGTCTTGGTTGATGTAATTGAGAAGGAGCACCAAATTGACATGGACTACAAAAGAAAGCTATTTACAACACAGAAATTGCAGTGTGATAAATTGGCCAGTTTCCCTTACAATGTTTGTCACTACGAAAGTCATGAACATGATGTTCTTTTTCTCTCTTGTTCGATCAAATCAAGTGAAACCTGTTCATCTTTAAATATACAGTGCAATTGCGAATCTGATGTCTGATGTTTCAAATTATTTTGTTAAATAGGCCATAAAAATATATATATATATATATGAAAATAACTGATCAGTACTCATTCATTGTTACAACTAAGACACAGGACATCCAATCCAGTGATAAATAGCTTATGCTTTTCTAGTTTATTCAAAGCTCTGATAACATATTTCCTGATGAGATGAATGACTCATAAGTTATTTCACGAATATCATGTTTAAAATTCATATAATGCTGTAGTTAATGCATAATTAAACATAAAAACACATCTTAAAACAGTCATCAATTGCTCCATCTAAACTGTATTTACTGTGTAAATTAGCTGTTGGTGTCAAATGAAGATCCAACATGTTTATGTACATATAAACGTAATATTGTTGAAAATAATGTGTCATTTGTAATATACTGTAAGTGTAACTGATTTCCCCAAGCACGGTCAAACTGATGCAATAAAGGATGTACAGCTACAGGTTTTGTCTGTGAATGGAGTGAACATCAGCCTACTATAGCTGTAGTTTAGGTTTATGAGCCAAAGTAAAAAGTGAAAAGCACAAGCAATTCATTCAAAAATGCTACATACACCAAATTTGCTCTTTGACTAGATAAATGTTATACAAGTATAAATATAACTAGCTACACTGAGTATCTGTGGCTTGCTGCTGAATTACTCATTGTAATTTGTCCCCTCTGGTTGAAAAATTTTAACATTTTGATTTAAATTAATACAAATAATAATAAATGAATTTGCTTTTGTTAGTTATTTTATCTCCAGGTCATTAGATATGTGTGACATGATTACATTGCGTTTTCTTTTTTAAACGATTTAGATCACACTTGCAAAAATATCAGAACAATTTCAGGTAAAAAGTCCATTGTCTGTTGTCAGCAGTTTAGAGATGTACAGCTTGTTTCAGAAGTCAACTATTTTTTAAATAATTGAAATGACTGGATTATTCATAGAACAATGGTCAATTTGACCACAGCTTTAAAATAAAAAGCTGTACAGATATTTGGAAAGCAGAATGGCTTAGGCAAATGTCATTAATTACTCACTGATGTCACTCGTAGACATAGACTATTTTAACAATGTCCTTACTGCCTTTCTGGGTCTTGAATATGCTAGTTGTGTTGCTGTCTATGCAGGGTCAGAAAGCTCTCAGATTTCATCAAAAAAATGACAGAATGACAGAATTGTCATTTTTCAATGAACTATCCCTTCAAGGCTAACAGCTTTTAAACTCTAAACTTCTGTTTTTAGTGAAGTGGTAAGTTATGGTTTTAATACTTTCGAAACAGTATCATGATATATTTTTCAAACAATAAGTTGTGATTATTCAACATGTGATGCTGTGCAATTTCCCCATACACTTCTATTCCAAGTGTAAAACAGGATGCGTCTTTTCAGGAGTTACTTTAGTACAAACCAATTGTATCCAGTATTGCCAACTTCCACGCATTTGGCGTGAGACACACGCTTTTAGGCACTGTCTTGCGCTCTCACTCTGTCCATGTAAATCTCACACCAAAGTGGCAACCCTACTTGCGATGTGAAACAAAGTCTCAGCTTTCAGATGTTGTAAGCTTTATACTAAATTCAAACAATAAATACTGTTTTGGCGCACTTAATGTGGCGTAAATCATAATGTAGCTCTTCAGTTAGAGCCAAAGCCATTGAAAAACAGAATTGCGACAAGCATTGATCTCGCCGGCGTCGGCGCGTGGTTCATCGAGCTCTCCAAACAAACCAGCAGTGATAATACATTTGAATGGGCTTAAGCTGGATAGATGGCAGCTTCACTAAACAGGTATTTTCAGCATTTTTTGGGTAAACATTACAGCAAATTATGCATTGATTATCACGTAGATGACATTTTCAGTATCATTTTATTCTGGAGACTGATGGAGAAGCAACATTAATCTGATTTTCTTAACCCTCAGGTTTTGCTTAATTGTGACCATACTGCTTAACTATTTTTTAGTTAAATAGGTGTTCGATATTTTAGGTCAATCATATTTATTTAATATTTTAAGGAGATCTTTTGACACTAAATACTATTTGTGCAATAATGATGGTCCATTAATGCCTTTTTTTCTAACATTGATATTACTTATATTACACTTAGTGTATTATTTAAGGTTAACATAGAGACAAGAGTTTTAAATTCCAATGCAAAGAAGCAAATTAGAATCATTTTGTGGATACATGTATCTAGAATATTGAACATTGAACTCAGAATCGTTTAAGTACACACAATGAATGCAAGCAAATACTGAAGTTCAGAATGGTGCTAAAAGTAATTCACCCCCCCCCCCAAAAAAAAAAAAATTCACTCCAAGCTGAACTCAAAAGTTTGCAAACCTGTGAATCAATCTTTTTTTTTTTATTCTTTTTTTTTAAGTAAAATCAACAATGCAAGTTCTACTAAATACATAAAAAATAATTAAAAGAGTGTTTGACAAAACCCCAAACCATTTCATTTCCTTTTTCCTTCGTCCCAGTGGGAAATGGAAAGGGCCACTGGAGAAGGACAGTGGAAACTGACAGATTTGAAGTGACAGCCTGCACAACCTCAGCCACGTCAGACAGTCTTTCCGTCCCTGCGGTTTCAGCTGCCTGCTGCTCAGAAATGGGAATATGTTACACTGCAACTAAACCACAAGCTACCGGCACCAGGTACAGTGGTTTCTGCTGAGTGACGTCTGAGAAAGCCCTCTGTTGAGTGGGACGCAGTTTTTCTGACACACTGCCCAAGTGGAAGCAGACTCTCAATGTGGATTATGTAAAGGAAAATCAGTTAATGAGAAAGATGTGTGTGGCTGAGAGAAGCGAGACTGCATGCGTCAGCTCTATCCGCATGTTTATCTTCTTAGAAATGACAGTGACTGTCTGTTTGTGCATTTCAGACCTCTAGAAAAGAACCAGCCCACAATTTACAGACCAAGAGACAATTTGAGTTACAGCCGTCTGAAGTTATTCCTGACTGGTCTTTTAGTTCTTTACATAACACAATGACACAAGAGCACCTGGAAAACTCTGTGACCATGAGCTTGGGACACAAACATGTGGCAATGACATACTGAACGGTCTGTTACATGGTTTAAAATCAAAATTTCACATCTTAAATTTACCATCTAATCAAAAAAAGATTTATAACAACCCCACAATAAAAAACATCCAAAAAGCCTCCTAAAGGTAAAGCCTCCAGATCCCTTTCTGATAAAGTCTAGTTCTCGGTTAACAGCTGGATTAGTAATATGGACCATGCTTTGGATGAATAAGAAGGAAGAGCGTAATTGAGTGAAGGATTTGGATCCTGTTTCCCACGTGAGTCACAATCCTGAGGGAGACATCCATTTCAAGTGCTGTCAGTGCCTTTAGAGGAGACTGATGTGTGTGTAACTAATCGTTCACTGGGCTTCTGCAGCATCCAGTGAGAGTCTATGACAGACATCTATTCATAAGAGAGAAAAGGGGGCTACCAATTTGGAAATAAGTGCTACAATATGATTTCATTGTATTTTCCATCTCTACATTCCATGTAAAGCCACTGAAGTGGCTAGAGAGAAAGTCAAAGGGCTATTTGACTTTCATAAGCTATACGATATTTGAGATTAAACAGAAATCCTTTTTTTTTTTCCTGTGCTGACACCTAAAACAGGAAATGGCACATTTCTCAATCATCACTGAACCAGAGTGGTATAATGAAACACCCTCTGCTGGTCACCAAACAAAGTGCAAATGAGATAAGGCCAACAAAATATAATGGGCTGCTCACACAACTTAAAATATCCTTATCACAAGTAAAAGCTATTATACTGAAGTAATTGAATGAGTCAACATTATAAGCCTGGCTAAGCTCAGTGGGCCATGATTCATTCCTTTCCCTGACCCAAATTATTCTTCTGTTCAAATGAAGCATCTTCAGCTTTATTTACAGTCTTATTTTTTACAACCCCACAATAAAAATAATTTATAAATACAGTAAATCTCTCAAGACATTTCTGGCTGGATGTTGTCATGATATGAGGGAATGGAGTCTACAAAATACCATTAACCCAAGTACAGATGTGATCTTTTTTATAACACTTACCTAGATAGGGGATGCAGGGGGCCATTTTGAGGGACCTGGTGTACTCTCTCATGCGGTTGTAGTTCTCTTCTTTTGACGTCAGGAAGTCGAGCTTCTCAAAGGTGGCCTTGTCCTTTCGACTGATCAGCTGTTCAGAACGGAAAGCACATAAGGAATGAACCTAATGAAGTTAATTTATTCGGAAAATAAGGAAAAGCTAATGGATGTCTAAATCTAAAACATCGAAATCAATAAGCATTCAAAGTGCTTACTTTGGAACAGGTAAAAAATAGGAACAAGTAAAAAAAAAAAAAAAGATATATATATATATATATATATATATATATATATATATACAGGATAGGAACAAGAAAAGATATTTAAAAATGAAAATATCAAATAAACATATACAATAGAATACAAGTAGACAAAATTACTATTTTAATTTCAATAAAAAATATTAAATTAGTTTAATATTTTAATATTAAAATGATCATTTCCATCACCTAGTATTTTCATCTCAGTTACCTCTATTAATTCATTCAAATATGATGAAAACCCCCCACAAAATGTTAATATATAAAAACTGTATTTAAAGACATAACTACATTAAGAAAACTGTTCATGTCTTTTAAAGTCTATATAATAATATTCTTGTTTTAACTTGAGCTTTTCATAATGGAATAATAATAGAACATATTTTTCATCTCAGCTCTGCCTTTGTTTATTTATTATACTGTATACTCAGTATAACGAATTCAGTAGTATACTGCCTATGTAAAATAATCAGAGTTACTCCCAATTGGCTACTAACTTTAGAAGGGGGGACATGTGGAGGCGCCGTTTTGTAAATTTTGTCAGAGGGGAGCCCCACTAAGACTTCTGATCTAAATAAAGCTGTCTGCAAATGTGAAAAACAAGACACAATCCATTGAAAGACAAATACAATTGTATTAAGGGATCACTTCCCAGAACTCAGGACCCAAACTCCAGGCCCTGGGTATATTTCTCATTTATAGAAAGCACATGACCACAATAAATAGGCTCAGTGTCTAGAATGCCTTTATGAGTGGCATAATTTCACCCAATGCTTCTTTACAGCACATGTGCTATTGAAGCTGTGGGGATGACCATGTGCAAAACCCCTGTTATAGGATTAAGAAAAAGCTCATTAACTGAAGAATTCCATCACACATGGATTTATCACATCAAATGCTGAAGTAAATTTCAACAAAGTACTTCAACATGCTCTTCTTGTGTTAGACAGATACACATATTGTAGTTCACTCTTTTGTAGGTTTGGTGAGAGATTTTGTCCAACAATCCAAGTAACGGTCCATGAAACCACACTGTTGGCAGATGACTTTCCATCAGTCTCCAGAGATGTAATCACACAGTACTGTTTTTCCCTTATTAATGTTCATATATTGTTTAACTCTGTGTGTATAATGCCCTCTGTGTCTTGCATAGGTTTTTTGTTGTTGTTGTTGTTGTTGAGTTAACTATTCCAAAGCAAGGCAAAGCAAAGGGGAAAAAAACACTAAACAAAAACAAAGCAAAACAAACAAAAAAGCAAAGTTAAACAAAAAACAACAACAAAGCAAAGCAAAAAGGAAAGCAAAACAAAACAAAAAAGCAAAGCAAAAACAAAGGAAAGCAAAACATAAATAAAGCAAAGCAAAGCTAAAAGAAAACAAACAAACAAAAAATAAAACAAAACAAAACAAACAAAAAATAGAGTGAAGTAATAATGATTTCTTGGTGAAATATTTCCTTAACCCCTTAACTGTCATTCACATTTTTGAACATAGACTTGAAAGTGCACAATTCAAACTAGATTTTTAATAATTTGTGATCGAAAACATTTTATAACATGATAATGATGTTCCATTTTTATGGTAATGCAATGTCTGATTCTAAAATGAGTCTTATAGGATGAATTTTAAGATTTTAAGCCTTCAGCTGATATACAGTATATAGGGAGGTATTTGGAAACTGAATGAAGTGAAAGAAACTGAATGCCAAATTCAAATGTCATGGATCTGCAAGAAACTGAAAGACTGTAATAATTAAATTATATTAGTCATTTGCCAGCCAAGTTACTCCAATGAGCCCGATTTGTGGATACATTTATACTCAGACAATAGTTAGGGAGTGGAAAGCTGACTTGACAGGAAGCTAACTCTCATTCATCATTTAGATGTTGGCCTAAAATGAACCTGAAGAATTTAATGAACCACAACTTGGATTTTTCTCATTTGGACTTGCTACAGAGGAACGGTAAACTGATTTTTACCTCCGTTTTATTCAACAAAGGAAGTGGTAAGAACTGCAGTTGATTTTAAACGGTGCTGAGATAATCCATGGCAGGAAAGTTAGATCGCGAGGAGAGCCTGATGTGGAAATGATAATATTATGACAAAGATTTGAAGAAGTACTAAGGGAAACTGCTTATGATATTTTAAGGAAAAACTAATTACAAAGCAATTACAAATGATGAACAGGGTAAATTGTAACTCCACTGACATGTTTCAGTGAATGTGATTTCCATGTGCGCGTGTGTGTGTGTAACATCTCGACAACAAGACTAGTGATTTTCTGCCTGATTTAGAGCAACCAAATGCCAAAACAAAAGTCTTTTCTGATCTCCTTTATCAAGCCTCCATCACCCGCCACCACGACCACAGCAGCAGACGGCCTTCCTTGAGTGCAGGACTTGAGCGTCTGCCACAGTGGCATTACTCATTCCTATAGTCACACACACAGTGCTAAACAATCCCTCTGAGGGCGATAAAAGTGAGGGGATTCCTTCAACTACTAACATCTTTATTTTATTTTGCAGTAACACATGGCTGACTTTGATTACAGCGCAGTTCATGGAGGTCAGCCCTGTGCTCTGTAGCCGTTCCAGATAGCAGTGAAAGCCTCCATACATCCGCAGCTGCAATGATTGAGTACCACTGAGCAACTTTCCACTTAGACTGAATTTGATGGGGATGAGCTTCTCAGCAATAGGTGCAATATTAAGAGCTGGATTTGTAATTTGACTTTTGTGTGTAACTTAGGACGGGAGAAAGGGCAGAATAGAGGAGCAGCTAATAGTAAATGGAAGAAGGAGAATGAACCATGCAATAGAAAAGGAGCACTATGTGCTTTTTTGCAATTCCTTTTAAAATGACTGGCCAAGTGGTTTTATTTTTCTTGCATTTGACAGTTTTTAAGTATTAATTTTGGGACACAGAGAAAATGCTGAGATACACACTGGAATCAAGAGACCATCTGTCTGACTGTCAACCAATCCAGTCTATCTCTCTGCCAATACCTTTACATCTTTACTTCTTTTTGTGAACAAGCCCTCCAGCTCTTTTAATACGTCCTTTCTCCATTTTAATTTCATACTCCCAAAATGATTTTTGTATCATGCATAACTTATGAATTAGAAATCAGAATACCAAAATAAAGTGAATTAAGATATCTTCCTTGATACAATACAATAATTTGTGGTGTCAAGGCTATAATCTGATACTATATCAAAATCAATCAATTAATAATTACAAAAATCAATATATGTTCATAATTTATTATCATAATCAGGTATGTGATAAAAATACTAAAAATGTATGCAAGCCATATTTCTCACAAACCTTCTGGCTTAAATGTACATATATCTTACTGTGTGTATGTTTGTGTGTATATATAGTGTTTGTGTTATTACAATTCTTTTTTTTGACTACTAATGTATTCTAAAATGTGGATAGTCCAAACCATTAACTAGAAACATGGATAAAATTGTATAAAATAAAATGCATCTTGAGTTTCAAAAGAAGTACAATTGACAGAATCATATCAATGTAACTAAATTATTTGATTAGGGAACAAAAAATTGCAGAATTGTTTTATTATTATTATTATTTTTACATTTAATGTCACAACTTTACCTTTCCTCTATTTATTTATTAATGATTAGTATTTAATCCATCGGTTATTTTAGCTTTAAACAGTCATTTTTTAAAGTGATCTCAGGCTTACAGACCCCACTGCTTCCATGTATAAAGCTGAACAAACCAATAATAAAAAATTGCTGAATATATGATAAAGGCATATCAAATCTATATCCGTGTACATAATATGTTCCAAAATGTGTACCAGTGAGCACCGTATTCCTCCTAATTCATTGCATGCCCAATGGGAAATCAGCAGTTAATCTTCAAATAAGTGGAAACAAGGCTTCGAAGTCAAGCGGTTCAGAAATTGGCTGGAACAAATGACATAAAGAATTACTCAATCCAGTCTGTGCCATGAGCAGTGAAACAGAAACCATTTGCAGAGAAAGACCGAAAACAGTCATTATAGTCAGGCAAAACTGTCAGCAAATACACGCAAGTGCATTTTCATTATGATAAGAACAACAAATGAAACGCTCCAATCTATAATTAAAACCAGGACCAAAGGTCAGTGTGCACATTTTGTCCAATTCAAGCTTCAGGGTTTTAGGACGTATGGGTGCTTTTCCATATGTCTTAGAACCTTAAAACAGGACTGCAATGAATCAGAATATACCCCTGTAACTCATGCATGCACACAGTGTCTGGCCACGTGACATTTCAATCTTTCTAGTTAGACCTGAAGCATTTTGGAATGCAAATAACCCTGATTCAGTTCTGTGGCTTTTTAAAGATGATTTGCACTTTTTGGTTTGTCAACTGCATGTCAGTTTCTCTGTCTAGCATAAACCAAAAATATTATACTGATCATCTAAAATATATGCATACATATTGGCATATTATTTTTTAAGTCTAAATTGGATGTTGTGATTAACACAGCATCAATGAATTACACTAACAAATTGAATAAAATGATACATAATATTCTATTTAATAATGTAATTGTCAAAATTCCCTTGGGGCAAAGCTAACCGTATGGCAAGAGAGCTGGGCTTGTGGTATCAGACAAACGGTCCAGCCGCAATTACTTATAAACAACATGCTCCCTCTTTTTCCATCTTTTCTCAATTTGCAGAAGTGCTGTGGCTCAATGTGGAATGTCAGCTCTGGAGCCCGCTTGCATCCCGAATCATTAAGGGCCCCAAGTGAGTCTAAACACTACCACCGACATCGCTCAACAAAATAAGTACTGTGAATACATAAACTGCGTCATTTGACTTTTAGAGAGTCGTTTACTACCTTAAAAACTCCTGGATTCAGCTTTTTGGGACTTTTATCTGTTTACACCTATTTTTTAATAGCATGCTTCTCAAAGTAACATTCATGGTAGTTAGTCAGGACTTTTAAGTATGGAACATGATTTTAGGCATAATATGAAAGGAATGGCATATCTGCCATAACATTTTGACTACACAGAAAAATACTTAGAAGGAGGATGAGATATTAATCCATGATCATAGAACATTCTTTATACTGTCAGTGTGGATAAGATGCACATTGCTTTTTACAAGTATCCTGCTATACCCAGCTTATTCAGTTGTGCTCACTCAGGGCTGGTTGTAAGTGTTGTCTGTACAGCATATATAGTTTAGTCCTTCTACTTTTTCCTTGAGAAGAGAGGCCAAGAGGTTTTGGACCTCAAACTGTGGTGATGCATATACTTATAAATAGATTTAAAGCTTTGGCAACATTAAACAAGGTCTCAGAAACAGCTCTTTCAAAATTTTCCAAGCCACTTATATGTTCAGAACGAGATCCAATGGGCTCATTCTTTCACTGTCCCCATGCATTCAGACGACCTTCTCATCTACATCTCTGCAAATAAGATCAATGGAAATCCAAGAGCACTGGGGCTCTCTAGAGAAATAAACACAAGCACTGCATTGTCAGCTAAATTATAAAGCAGCAAAACAGCTAGCATTTGGTGGTTATGCACAATAAATCCCCTGTAAGGGAACAGAATATCAAATGAGAAGTTTTTCCTTGTGTCTTCCTAAATAAGATCTGGAAAATTCTTCTGCTGTACAGGATATGCTCTGATACTTTATTACAAATTCAGAATTTATGATCATAATTAGGGATGATGTCATAACTAAACAGTAAATACCCATAAAAATCATATTTATAATTATCTTAAAAACATATTTTTAGGACTTATTGTATTGCTATTTATTACATTGATATTATTTCACAGTATATACTGTACATATGGCTCATGTTATTTTAACTGGAATACATATGGATAAATATAATGTATCCATATGTGTATATATGAATAGTCCTAACTATTGACTAAATAGAATGTAAAAGAAAGAAAAAGAAGAAGTCATAAACAAAAGTCATAAATAGATCATGGATAAAATAATAAAATAAAATAAATCTTCAGTTTTGCTTACTGCCCAGGTCTTGCTCAATCTGAAGATAGGAGCGCTTTGAAGAGCAGAGACCACCGACACCAGAGAGTGGAGGTTATTCAGCTCCAGGAGTTTCTATAAAGACACAAGACACACATCTTAATAAACATAAATTAGTTGCATGCCTCATGTAAGACACCAATGTAGACTTTAACTTGTTTGTTCCACTGTGTTTTCTGGTCTGGTCATGTCATGCTGTTGTTTTCCACTAGGCTGACCTCTGTGAACTATTATGTGTCAACTACCTTTATGGAAAGTAGGAGAAAAAGCAATGCTGCTTTGGTTTTTTAGTCATTGGCTGATCTGTTTTATCCATCAGCAAAACCGTTAGTGTAGCCCACTCAGGCTTACTGGGGCATGTCTGCCGGTAGCAGGGTACACAGCTCTTTCAGGTTTGGCAGGTAGTGCAGGGTGAGTGTTCAAACATAAGGAGTCGTTCAGCGGGTTTTCCTGTGTCATGGTACATTGAGATTCAGGAGAGCATGTAGACTGAATGAATTCACAGCAGCCTGTGGCTCTCTGTGTGTGTGAGAGAGACTGTTGGCACGAACGACAAGTAAAGCATCTAGATAACCATATGATTGTTTGGAAAGTTTTTGAAGTATTATTCCAAAAGAAAGATATATATTTTTAAATGTATAAAATTAAAGCTTAAAAAAAAAAATCTCTTCTGTATCAGCCATGCCACAAGGATGCGCCGTTTCTACTTGTATTTATCTAGAAAACAGCACATCCTTGTGGCGCGGCTGATACAGAAGCGCATACGCAACATACAGTGTTATGGAGAGACTGTTGACAAAGAAATTGTTGAATAAAGTTGTAATCTTTGTTTTCTTAGCTTACAAAAAGTATTCTTGTCACTTCATAATGTTAAGGGTTGAACCATGATGGCAGATGGACTATTCTGACGACGTGTTTCATACTTATCTGGACCTTGACAATGTAACTTACTTGGCTGTCTATGGGACAGTCTTAAGCCTCCAGGTTTTCATCCAAAATATCTTAAATTGTATTCCGAAGATGAACGGAGCTTTTACGGGTTTGGAAAGACATGGGGGTCGTGATTAATGACAACATTTTTCTAAATGTTCATTTTGGGGAGGGGTATCCCTTTAATTTTGAACACATAAGGTGTTATTTTGATTTAAAAATAAAAACAAAACTCAAAAGCATTAAATTCCATGTTACTGTCACTTTACAGATTTATAAGTTAAACCGAGTCTAAGATGGATCACAGTCAGATGAAGTCATTTGTATGATGTTCTCATCCTTATTTTATGCCATAAATAGTCCACCACTCCTTTGCAATGTCTCTAACCATTCTTACTGACTTAAAACAGAAGGCTTAAATCCATCAAGGCTTGTATAACGTCATTAAAATTGCCCATTGTTAAAGGAAAAATCTTGAAAGTGCCCATGAAAAACCCGGTCTTGCTTGAATTTCTAATAAAACACCATCAGTTATAGTAACGCCAGTGTCAAGGATAATTACTAGGATACCAAACGCAATTCAGATGTGAATACAAATAATAAGAAATGATTGAACTTGAACTTGGAAGTTATAGGGTCAGTTATATTTCTGCCATGGCAACACAGACAAAGAAAAAAACAACTAACGGTAAATAAAGGAAACAAGTTTCACTGGCTGAAGGAACTGTAAAAAAACAAAGAATGTCTCACCTTGGCAATTTTGATGAAGTGGCCCAATATTTCTGCTCGGATTTTCAATGTTTGAGCCGTCAATATCTCCCTCACTGCCCAGAAACTGACCTAAGAGAGGAAATATGGTAGGTGAATAAAATGAGTCCCACAATGCACTGTTATCATTGTTATCTCTGCAGAATAAGAGTTTAGATGTAAAATTATGATTAAAATAATATATATATATATTTTTTATATATTTATAATTTTTTTTTACTACATGGACACATATAATTTATGGCTATATGTTAATTAATTGCTGTGATGAAAACTGTATTCGATTGTATTCGTTTTTTTTATTTTCCAGAAAGAGTTTTCTCTTACGTACAAGTGCCAGAACATCAGTCAAATGAATCTAAGAAGCAACACTGAATCTTTCCTTATTTCACTCAGGAAATAGAAGAAATTGGTTGTTGCTTATGACATTAAAAAGACCGAAATGACAAGATTAATTGCAGACCTCAAATGGCCACTTACATCAACGTTCCAAGACATTTAAGCTCTGCCAAAATCAAATGCCAATTATATAAAAATCATATTCATTCCTACTGCACACTGACCTTCTTAAGCGGATATTTTTAGCCGTATTTTCAGAAATGGGAATAAAGAAAGTATTGTGCATTTTCAATAAAATTGTGTGAATTGGTCAGGTCATTATAATGTGTAAGGATGTGTGTGTGGTGCAGAAAGAGCATGCAGGGACTCGAGGAACATTTTTCTGACTAGGTGGTACTTGGATGTTTTCATTTGTCAAAATCGGAGCTTTCTCTGAAAGTTTACGATCTACTGTTGTAAAACATCAGTTCTGTATGTGTAAGTACCATATATAATATACTTAATTGACCATTTCAAATGCCTTTAATGCCACATATAAAAACTGAAGTACACAAAGAAGAGTGGCTGGCATTAGTCTGGAAAAAAGGGAGAAAAAAATGTTTTGTTGGATGTGTCCAGTGCAGTGTATTCATTTATCTAAAGGAGTTAATGCAGCTGTTTGGTTAAAATACCTAAATGGACAAGCATGATGGATTTGTCTTTTATCTGAGGTGCCTGTTTGTGCTACAAAAACTGTAATATCCAGTAAAAAGACACATTTTGTGTGATTTGAAGCAACATGCATCCCCCATTTGCGCTTGTAAAAGTGGACACCTAATGGAGTTCTGTTTCACACTAATAGACTCATGTGTTAAACACAGAGCCTAGTGGCAGGCTCTAAAATAGTCTACGTAAAATATACTTTATCAGCTATATAGTGAGGTTTCTAGCTGACCATGTGTCAAATTACCAGTGCATTTGGGACTAAAACACAGTGTCAATGTTCCTCTTTCAGTATAATAACATCACTGACCTCTATTATACAAGTTATTTCTGGTGGTGCTAATGGACCTAGGTCTCGAACCGCAGCATTAAGCTTTTAATAAATGATTTTTAAAGCATTCCTGTTGGCTACACTGACTAGCACAATATTGCTTACCTGTTAAATCTCCGTGTGAAGGCCACAACATTGGGTGACAGGCTATGCTTCTCCTTCTTGTTCCATCCACAGCTTGCCAGCTCCTAAACAACCAAATAGTCAAATTACATTTTTCAACAGTGTTTTTTTAAATGGAATAGTTTAAGTCTAATGCTTGCATTTGATCAACACTACAATTCAAATGTTTGGTGTTTTTGAAAAAGTTTGACAAAGATTCATTTATTTGACCAAAAATACAGCAAAACTTAATACAATAATATTGCGAAGTAGTAGTATTATTTAAAATGACAAATATATTTGAATATACTGTGGTCAACATTTGAAGTGGATAAAAAAAAAGTTAATCAAAGTTGTCCTAAGACAAGAAAGCACTCCATTTCAAATGTAGACTACTGTATTTTAAAATGTAATTAATTCCTGTCAATTTTCAGCATCGTTACTCCAATCTTCCGTGTCACATGATCCTTCAGAAATCATTCTAAGCTGATTTGCATGTCTTATTATTATCAACATTGAAAACAGTAGTGCAAAACTGCATTTTGATCAATCTAATGCATTTGCTTACTAATAGCACTAATTTCTTTAACTTTTGAATAGTGGTGTAGACTGATATTAATGAAATCACACTGAACGGCTCTTTATTACACATTGCCTTACACCATTCCTTCATTCATGAAGTCAAATAAACGGAGTATAAAAATTAGCATACCCACATAATAAAATACCCACAACACGCCACACTATTTTCCACTTCAGCATTTACTATTACTACATATTTGACTATACTGTATTTGTTACTGACCTATAGTAGCAAACACCATCCTTGTATTGACTGAATTTAGAAACCATTTATAAATCAACTACAGGAATAAAGTGAGAAAAGTATGCAAAGAACAAACAACACATCTGTTGCTTTCATCTCATCAACAGAACAGCTTCGCATGGGGACTTTATATGGTTCTAAGCCTCCTCAGGTTCACAGAGCCATGAATATTAGCACTTTTATAGTATCGTGCAGACTAAAAGCAGATGGAAACATTCGAATGCATTTCAGTTTCCACATGGACAGAGTGGAGTGGAGTTTCCATGTGAATAAGCAGTTCGTTCTGGGTACAGCACCTTACCAAAATATTTTAGGTTTGTTTGCTAAGTCATCACTTTAAGCCACACATTTCGTCAGGGACACAGCATAGCTATAATGCAAGAGGACTTGTTTGGTTATACATCACCATTCAAACGTTTGGGTCAGCAATGTTTTATTTTTTTAAGAAAATAATACTTTTATTCAGCAAGGATGTATTAAATGTATTACATTTCTTGTATTTTGATTAAATGCAGCCTTGATGAACATAAGATCTTTTTTTCAAGAATATAAAAAACTCCAAACTTTTGAATAATAGTGTATATTTGGAGTACATTTCAGTTTAACAGGGTTATACATTTTTATTACTATTTTTTTGCACCCAAGATTTCTGTGTGTGCTCCAGTCTCTCCTGCAGGCAGATATTTTAAAAACACTATTCATGCAATATACTGTTTAACTGATCCTTCCTTTGCTAACTTAATTGAAATGTGACTGAAATGATCAGGGACCTTCTTAAAATCAAACTTCAGAATTAAGAAGGATACCTAGAGCAGTGTGCACAACCAAGTGCAGCACAAGGTTTAACTTAATTTTACTTATATTCTACTATTATAAGTTACAATATGTTCAGTGGTATATAAAGTACCTGAAAGTCATACTCGAGTCATACTCTTCCCAGAACTTTGGTAGAAGTTGAAGTCACCGTTTAGAATATTATTTGAGTAAAAGTCTTAAAGTATTTGATACTTATACTTAAGAACGAAAAGTATTTTTTAAATCTTAAACATACTTAAGTGTTGAAAGTAAAAGTACAAGTAAATGCAAAATGGAAAAGAAGTAAATATATATATTATATATATATATATATATATATATATATATATATATATATATATATATATATATATATATATATATATATTATATATATATATATATATATATATATATATATATATATATATATATATATATATATATATATTATGTTTATACACAGCTTGAGTAGCAAGATTTTGTTCAGTTCTAACTATTTCTTCCATTTTGTATTTTTGGGTAATAAGAAGCACTTCATCTAGTACTTAGTGTCTTTCATTCCAACATAAAAAACATTTCTGGAATCTGCATCTGAAATAGCATTTAGCCAACAGTTTATGTATCTCAGAGGGACATGGATGTGATTATGCATCTGCAGAAAACGGTTAACTAGGCCTACATTCAATTATATAAATATAAAAAGCATACAGAAGAATTATTGCCATCTACAATTTAGAATGCCTGGAATATTGAGTTTAATAGACTGATAAATTAATGTGCGTGCACTCTGAGTGTGATTTGGTGATATAGCTTACATGATAACGTCAGGTTGCACATCATTACAACAACACTTACCGTATTATCGCAGACGTACTGTATATCACACAC